>NW_015173135.1:553967-593510 GCF_001447785.1 Gekko japonicus
CCGCTTGTGATTCATCCAGGCCAGCATTTCGCATGATGTACTCTGCATATATATTAAATAAGCAAGGTGACAATATACATCCTTGTCGTACTCCTTTTCCTATGCTAAACCAATCAGTTGTTCCATATCCGGTTCTAACTGTTGCTTCTTGACCCTTATACAGGTTTCTCAAGAGACATGTGAGGTGGTCTGGTACTCCCATCTCTTTAAGGACCTGCCATAGTTTGTTGTGATCCACACAGTCAAAGGCTTTAGCATAGTCAATGAAGCAGAAATAGATCTTTTTCTGGTACTCTCTTGCTTTCTCCATAACACAGCCAATGTTGGCAATTTGATCTCTAGTTCCTCTACCTCTTCGAAACCCAGCTTGTACTTCTGGCAGTTCTCTATCCACGTGCTGTTGAAGCCTAGCTTGTAGGATCTTGAGCATGACCTTGCTAGCGTGCGATATGAGTGCAATTGTGTGATAGTTTGAACATTCCTTGGCATTGCCCTTCTTTGGGATTGGAATGTATACTGACCTTTTCCAATCCTGTGGCCACTATTGTGTTTTCCAAATTTGAGCAAATTGAATGCAGCACTTTAACAGCATCATCTTTTAAGACTTTTATAGGGATTTAAATATCCCTGTATACTTTTAAAAACATTTATATTTTTCTGCAAACATGGGGACTGCCCCAAGTTTGCTGGAAGATCTGTTTACCCTCCATGTGACCCAGATCCATGGAAATAAGTATCCGCACACAGAGGGGACCTTGGGAATTAGATATATAGATGGGTCTGAAAGCACAATAAGCGTGGCCTGATGTATATCTTTATTTCTATGTTTTAATTATTCAGGATATTGTGTCGTCCCGTCCCCCCCGGAGTGTCTTAAAGTACAAATTGGAAAAATAATACAGAGATTTGGAAGGTCTCCTCATACAGTCCTCTCAGTCAGTGGACGCCATGTAGACACAGTTAAACTGTACAGGTTTCCAATCGCTTTAGTAAATGTAAAGGTAAAGGTTTCCTCTGCTTGAAAGCCAGTCAAATCCGACTCTAGGGATGCGGTGCTCATCTCTGTTTCCAAGCCGAAGAGCCAGCGCTGTCCAAAGACATTTCCATGGTCATGTGGCTAGCATGACTAGACGCCAAGGCTCACAGAACGCTGTTACCTTCCCACCGAAGCGGTACCTATTTATCTACTTGCAATTTCTTGCTTTCGAACTGCTAGGTTGGCAGGAGTTGGGACCAGAGACGGGAGCTCACTCAGTCTTGCGGCACTCGGGTCTCAGACTGCTGAACTACTGACCTTCCAGTCTGCAGTTCAGCGTCTTAATCATTTGAGCCACCGCAGCCCCTTTCCAATCACTTTACCTTGTGTAAATTGTGAGTCAGTGCAGCAAGTAGCTGCCACCACATACAACATTCAACCCAGGAAGAATGTTCAGCAGTCCACTGCAAACACCCTCTTTTCCAAAGTATGACTGGAATAGTAATAACAGCAACAGCAACCTTGAAGGGAGGCGGGGGGTTACATTTTTCGAGCAATTCAACATTTTATATTTGGGTGGTGGGAAAATGTCATTTCCATGCACCAGATGCATTTACTGGGAGATCATCAACAGAATCCAGCCCCACAGATAATGGCAGGCATGTCTTCCTGCTTACCCTGCCCAAGACACCTCTGTTTAAAGAGGATGACACCAATTTTGAACACATATTTGCCTTATTGTACCTACCAGTGATACAGATTTGCCTGTCCCCTTTATAAGCTTCATGGGTGCTTTGCCTTTGCAAAAGTGCAGACCTGTTGTAAACTTATGAAATATTATCACTTTGTAACCTTCAGCTGCTATGCTATGCATATGTTTACCTCTGAGTATGTCCCTCTGCACTGAGTTGGGCTTGCTTCTAACACACAACTGATTCTATGCATATTTACTCAGAGCTCCTTATTTTATGTAATAGCATTGAAAAGGAGAAAAAAAAACATTCCCTTGTCCTTGTTACTCACCAGATGTTTCAGAGGCCAAAGCTAAAAACCTGCTGGTGTTTTCAGCCTCTTCAGTAGCCACTGAGAAACTTTGAGATGTCATAGACTGTAAAAAGACAACACAACCAAAGAAAATATATGATAAAAATGAGGAAGCTGGGGTTGAACAAGCAATGTCAGGTTTTCACGCTGTATCCTTATTCCTGTATGACATGCACAGCCTTTTGGACATTTGATGCTCTAGATCTTGGGATCACAACTTACTTCTGTGCAAAGTTTATATTTTGTACATGTAATTGGGCTAGCAACAAAGAATGGAGCTGTCAAATTTTCTACTAGATCCTGGTATTACACCAAACAGCACTTGAGTAACAATAATACCGTGCAAAAGGGGATGATAGATAGAATGGAATAAATGCTACAAAACAAAATGGTGTACATAGGTTTAGCACTAAACATGGGTTTAGTGTGGTTCATGCCAGTGGAGCACCTGGGACTCACTATCATAACAAATTATGGTCCAAGACTGTAGATTCTGCAGATAAAGTCAGTACTAGACTCCAAGCCAACAGGCAATCCAGTGTTCATCAAATTCAGTTACAGATCATGATATTCATTCACAAAATGACTTCAAAATTAAATCATAAATTTTAGCTGCTTCATTGGTTCTGATCTGGGTCAGAAGGTGGGATATAAATCTTCTAAATAAATGAATAAAATCAATTTCTAACCTGAAGTTCTTCCCACAGTTTTGTTCTCATCTCTTTCCCTTGTTTTTTAACTGCTTTTTCTTGAGATTGTTTGTTTGCCAATATCTGGTCCAACCTTTTCATCTTCTCTATGGCTTGTTGGATGAGACAGTCTACCTTGCTCTCTTTAGAGTCTTCCAGCTTAACTGTCAAATGGAAAATTAAAATAAAACCCGATGTTGATATAGTTTATTGGCCAATAGAACAAGCTGTGATTTAGAAGGCACCAAGTTCAAATCTCATCTCTGCCATGAGCTCACTTGATAGCTTTAGTCAAGGCTCATTCCAAAGGGGGGTTGGCCATCCCATCTGCCTACTCAGACTCATTTTCCTGTAGAAAAAGACCAAGATCCAAGAAATGCAAGAAAAGAATACAGTGTCAGCTTCATTTTGGCGATGAAACTAATCTCTTCTTCTCTTATCTTTGTTCTGCACAGCAGATATCTAGGAACAATGGCAGTCATCCATCAGCCTTCCAGACCCTAAAACTCAACTCTGGAAACAGGTTCTGAGAAACAAGGTATCCAGGTTCAACTATGACTTTTCTCTTTGCCCCCCTCCCATAGAAAAAGAAGCGTTTTCCTAGATTTTGAAATAACGTTTTTCATTCTTTGTATGATTAGTGTTGATTTCCTAGTTTATAGTAATCCTTCCAAACATACACACAAGCAATTTGTGCCTACAGTCTCCCCCTGTGTGTGTGTGTGCTGCCAAGCTGCTTTCCAACTTATGCAACCCTATGAATTAATGTCCTCCAAAACATCCTATCGTTAACAGCCTTCCTTGAGTCTTGCAAACTGAGGGCCATGGCTTCCTTTATAGAGTTAATTCATTTCATGTTGGGTCCTCCTCTTTTCCTGCTGCCTTCAACTTTGCCTAGCATTATTGTCTGTTCCACTGAGTCCCGTCTTCTCATAATGTGACCAAAATACAATCGCCTCAGTTTAGTCATTTTAGCTTCTAGGGAGAGTTCCCCCTAGCCATTCTGAAAACAAGAATACCTCTATGTAATTTAGCTTGTTTATCCTGAGGAACATTGCTGCAGCTGGAAAGCTTGCTTTCTGCACCGTCATCTTCAGAATCGGCTGAACCTGAAATATAGGTTGGAAAGCTGAAGCCATTCATGGAATCAACATCACTGTTATAATTTGAAACACCTGTTAAAATGTATATAAAAACATTATGTTATTGCTGCACTGCACAGAAAAGACATAATAACGTAAGACTAGGACACAGACTGAAGGACGGGGTAAGGTTCTGCGTTACATTCTGTCAAAAATCTGTGCAACCTCAAACACGTCACTTAAAGCACCATCCGAAAAACACTTTCCTGGGAGTTAGCACTACTGAATAGACTTGAGTGGGATTCTAAGTAGACTTGCTTAGGACTGATTTCTTAATTACATGCATTGATGCATACTGCCTCCCTGTCTGTACTTCACAGAAGAGTGGGGCTGCCACCTTTTTCTGACAGAGTTTTTGTTCCTTTGGTCATCAGTCGACAGGCTAAAATTTAGAGGAGGAGGAGAGTGGATTTATACCCCACCCTTCACTACCCAAGGGAGACTCAGAGCGGCTTACATTCCCTTTCCCTTCCCCTCCCCACAATAGACACCCTGTGGGGTAGGTGGGGCCAGGAGAGCTCTCTCAAGAACAACCCTTGAGAGAACAGCTCTGAAAGAACTTATGACTGACCCAAGGTCACACTGGAAGCTGCATGTGGAGGAGTGGGGAATCAAACCTGTTTCTCCCAGATTAGAGTCCATGCTCTTAACCACTAAACCAAACTGGCTCTCAAAAATAGGTAAAACTTTCCCAGCATGGAGATGCAGTAATGGGAAAAAGATTCACCTACTTAATTTCTGTCATGTAGCAGTTTAAAGCCTACAGCCCTGCCACAAAATAAGCCATATCCTCCTAGTGCAGGAGAGGCATCAAATATACCAACTGGAAATTCTAGAAACAATGCCCTAATGAACAATGTAAACAAAAGATTTGCATATTGCCCAGTCAATATGTATGTATATTGTCCAAATGATGCTAGAAATGGTGCACATCTTGATGGCAAAATCATTTCTAGTATTTAACCTAAGTCTCCTGTTAAACACTATGCATGTTTACTAGTCACTATGTGAAATGCAAGCAGTGGAGGATATGAGGATTTCACACACTTATTCAGAGAGTTCAACAAGAGGATAGGCATAATTACCAGCAATGTATGGAATACCCTGTTTTGCTATATATGCACATTTTCCCAACTTTATTTGGAGACTGTGCACATTGAGTAGACAATATAAGAAATCCTCTGCTTATGCTATTCACTTGTGTACATTTCCCACAATGTCTAGTTAATCTCCACATTCTTGGTTCAATTTACATTAATCCTTCTGTACATACACATATGCAATTTGTGCCTAAAGATCCCCTCACTTGCTTCCTTAACCAATAAGTGCTAAATGGATAGATATCTAAAGCCACATTACTTAACTTAGAAGGATGCCCCATGGAACAAAGTGGAACTTAGTTCTGAATAGGGATGGGCACAAACCAGCTCACAAATGAAAGTTCTTGACAAATTTTGGCAGGTTTGTGAAGAGAAGTTTGTGGCAGGTCAACTGGCATGAACTTTCTATGAACTTTCAAGCTGTTCATGGAGGTTTGTGCCAGTTTGTGAATGGATACGTTTTCAGAAAGACTGTCTCTACTCAAACAAAATGTTTACCAAATGTCAAAACAACGGGGGGGGGGCAGAATTCTCCAGCTTTGGAAACACTGTTGTCAGTTTCAAACTAGTCATGCCAATTTCAAGAGGGTCCCCCCCCTTGCCAGTGTTCCTTTCTTGCACAGAGCTTGCAAAAAAAACCCCTCCCATTGCTTGCATTTGTGGCTCTGTGCTTTGAGATCAGGCCTTTTAAACTTGCAATGCCAGTGGCACTGGGTTCTGCTGGGCACTCTGTACATTGTACTGGTTCTACTGGGCCTGCAAAAATGCCCCCCTTGCTTGGATTGTGATTGAGCTGGCATTGCCACACTGGCACTGGGTTCTGCTGGGCACTAGTACATTGCACTGGTTCTGCTGAACTTGCAAAAGTGCCACCCTTCAGTTTTTACTGCAGAAATTCTCTGGTTTCACCTTAGTCCTGTTGAGTTTGCACTGCCACAGTGGTACTGGTTCTGCTAGGAATACTGCACTGATTCTGCTGGGCTTGCAAAAACACCCCCACCTTCAGTTTCTACTGCAGAGATTCTCTGGGACTTTGATTCTGTTCTGCTGGGCTTCTATTATCCTTGCTTCTTTGCTGTTTTTTTCTCCTCCATTGAAAACAATGGAGAATGGGGACACATTCTTGGGGGGGGTGAGTAACTTAGACCTCGTAAATCCAATCCTCACCAAACCTGGAGGGCAGGTAGAGGAGAGTAAACTGGAGATTCCCTGTGAGTTTGGTTTCTCTAGCTTGCACAGGATCCATTCTATAAATTCCTGAACCTCCTGAACCTGCACCTGACATTTCCCCTGAAAATACTTCCCTGAGTGCACCTCATTTGGAAGGCTGTAACTTGGACCCCATATATTCAATCTTCACCAAATGTTGAGGGCAGGTAGAGGAGAGCCAGCCGGAGATCCTCTGTGAGTTTAGTTTCTCTAGCATGGGGGGGGGGTGTTCTACCGCATCACAAACCTCACCAGTTTGTTTAGCCCTTAAAAATTTGTGATGGTTTGAGGTTCACAAACTGGACATGCCATGGGCGTCAACATGGCAAATGGGGTTCAATGTAGCCAAGTGCAAGGTGATGCACATTGGAGCCAAAAATCCTCAATATAAATACACGTTGATGGGGTCTGAACTGGCAGAGACTGATCAAGAGAGATCTTGGAGTTGTAGTAGATAACTCACTGAAAATGTCGAGACAGTGTGTGACTGCAATAAAGAAGGCCAATGCTATGCTGGGGATTATTAGGAAGGGTATTGTAAACAGATCAGCCAATATCATAATGCCGCTATATAAATCAATGGTGCGACCTCATCTGGAATTCTGGTCACCACACCTTAAAAAGGATATTATAGCTTTGGAAAAAGTGCAGAAAAGAGCAACTCGAATGATAAAAGGGTTGGAAGACTTTCCCTATGGGGAAAAGTTAAGGCGCTTAGGGCTCTTTAGCTTGGAAAAACGACGACTGAGGGGTGACATGATTGAGGTTTATAAGATTATGCATGGGAAAGAGCAGGTAGAGAAAGAGGTACTTTTCTCCCTTTCTCACAATACAAGAACTCGTGGGCACTCCATGAAATTGCTGAGCGGTCGGGTTAGAACGGATAAAAGGAAGTACTTCTTCACCCAAAGAGTGATTAACACTTGGAATTCACTGCCACAGGAAGTGGTGGCAGCTACAAGCATGGACAACTTCAAAAGGGAATTAGATAAGCATATGGAGCAGAGGTCCATCAGTGGCTATTAGCCACAAGGTATAGATAGGGACTCCGGGGCAAGTGATGCTCTGTCATCTTGGTGCTTGGGGGGGGGGTCAACAGTGGGATGGCTTCTAATGTCCTGGCCCCACTGGTGGACCTCCTGATGGCACTGGTATTTCTGGCCACTGTGGGATACAGAGTGTTGGACTGGATGGGCCTTTGGCCTGATCCAACATTGGCATCTCTTATGTTCTTATGTTTAAACCACGAACCGAACCAAACCATATTTTCCCAGTTCGTGCCCATCCTTAGTTCTGAATAATTATGTGAAGGATTACTCTAAGGGGTACGTGGGGACCAGGTAATGATGGGTGGAGATGGGGCTGGGAAGCAGGTGCATGCTACAAGATCTGTTTCGGAGAGCATTGGAATCTCACTCAGCATTCATCGCTTCCAGCACCTGTTGTTTCTCCCTTACTATCTTGTTCCTTCACCTCTTTCTCATTATGTTCAAAGATCTTGCTGTGCTTCTCTAAAGAATAAGAACTGCAGCAATACTATCTCACACCTTGCTCTGTACTGCCTCAGTTCTAGCTAGACATGAGGCTTCATAGATACATTTCATAGCTGAGCACATTCCTCAGAGGCCTAGCAGTTTCTCACTGCCCATTTCCAGGGACTAGTGATAGTATAAAATAGTTTCATTGTTCAGAACTGCTGTTATGAATAAACCACCCCCTTTATGATTAACTCAGCACAGTACTCATTACGTGCAGGTACAGACTTACCAAGTGAAAGACATATCTAAATAAATAACATTCTATACTACTGTGTCAATTGGCTCGATGTCTAGAAACCTCATGAAGGGATTAAGGGAGTAAAAAAAATAGAGTGGAACTTACCATGATGGTCTCTCTATCATGTATATAATAAATTGCTTTATTAGAATTGTATTACTATGTACGCAGGTGAAATCATATTAGAAACAACAGAAGAAACCCCAAAGTGCAAAATTCTGTTTTATATATTGATTCACCCGGTGAAATGTACTCTGTCATTCTCTTTTCTCTACAGTCACGGACCTTCTCAGCTGAGACTCTATAAAGCTGATGACAGAGTTTTCTCTAGTAGTTTATTTACTTTACAATCTATAATATTGAGTCTTTCTATCCTAGGGATATAAGTATAGTTAACTTTCATACCTGTCACCTGAATTGTATTTTGTATCAACTGCTGGAAAGTACAGATTGTTTTTTCTTCAGATATTTCACCTGAAGTATTCATTGTTTTGGTTTCATATTCCTTTTCATTTTCATCATCATTTTCTTTTAAACCATCTTCTGTGGGAATATTGTAAAGATCATGGGAACATTCCTAGAAATGAATGTATCAATTGAAAGTTTCAGCAATCATGTCTTTTTTTTTTTTAATTATGGTTTACCACAATCTGGAATCATTAATAAAACTCAAACTATAATGTTATGTTTGATGCAAAGTTCTGTCAGCTCCTCAGATTGTAAGAAAGATGTGATGTATTTAATGGATAATTTTGTAGACTTGTAAATAAGCATTTGCATGATCGCTTGTGATGACTAAAATTGCTTCTAGGAAGGAAAGCTTTTCAGGGATTGGTTCTCTTTCTTCTGTGCCATAAATGTGCAGAGAGTGTGGTCTAAAAATATTTGTGGCCTTATCTACAAGTCTGTTTTGTGCATGGCCAAAAGGGGGTGGGGCAGGACCACAGAAAAAATACAGATAAGTCTCAAGCTAGTACCAAAATAAATAAAATTAAAAGGCTTATTCATACAATGTAAATGAGTAAAAAAGCAATCCTAAGCAGGTCTACTCAGAACCCTAATCAGGTCTAGCCAATGGGGCTTATTCCCAAGAAAGCGTTCTTAGGATTGTACCATAAATGATGGTAAAGACTATCCCTTGTGAAAAGATTTCAAGAAAGTTGCTCTATTAGTCAAATGCCTCTAAGGAAGTCTCTTTTTTTGTCAAAATATATTGGCATTTTATATTGCTAAAAAAATCATAATGGTGAAGAGTACCAGTTTGAGGCTTCTCTCTCTTTTTCACATAGGCAAGTCCTGGCAAAAGGAATGGTACATAATAGATACATGTACAGCAAAAGTACATGAACATAAGAAACAAGCACCAAAGAGGGATTTTCTTGGCTTCTATGTCACAGGTGTGAGCATAATTCCATGTGTCAATAGCAAATCACAACAAAAAAGAATGTCTCATAGAAACTTTAGCAAAACAATACAGTGGTCATACCTTAGGAATGTCTGGGTCTGGTGTTAAAAACTCCAAGGATGCACTTAAAGCTTTGCTTCTGTGATTAATTCTTGAGTTAGAAGACGGCCTTGCAATTTCATCTAGGCTTCCTTTTGTGATATCCATTGTAATCTTAAGTAATCATACAAACAAAACACAAGATATATGGCATACACACAAATACACACACACTAAACAAGTTCTAGACTCTTGCCACCTGGTCATCCATCTACCCTCTTCCCCGCAGGGGTTTATTAAATGGAGACACAGTTTACACAGTCAATTGGAAGCAACTGAAGATTAGTTAAGGGTCTACTTTCCCATATTAATTTAGGAAGAATATGGATTTGCTAATCTGGCCAGAGCTGTACTTTTAATGAAACAATTGCTTGATGATCTTATCCCAAGAATAATTTGCAATCCATATTTATTGGATTTCAACACTCAACACAGTTTGGTAGTTTTAGAACAGTGGTTCCCAAAGTGGGTGGTACCACCCACTGGATATGTATGTGTGGGGGAGGTTGCCTGGGGGCACTAAGAGGCAAGAGGGTAGCGGGGGGGTGCTAGTGGTGGGTGGAATCTGGTGGAAACTATAAGAAATGGTAGTAAATACACCACCAGAGCTCTAGTCAGACTGGCTGACCACATTTTGAGAAACTGTTGTCACTGCATGTGTTGTTGTCTCTGTCACTTTTCAAGTATTTGCTGCAAAATCCTTAACTTTTGTGTTAAGAATGGTATTTATTTTCACTGTGTTCTTAGTTACTGAATCTGTTGATTATAATGTATGTTTTTTAGGTATATGTGTTATTTTACTTGTAGCCCACCCAATATTAATATTTCTAAAAGATGGAACTTTGGCTCAAGAGTTATTTGCAAGGCAGGTAATAACAGGTACTAAAGGGGAGCCAGTATTTTGTGTTGTTGAGCAGTTCTTCATAAGACAAGGAAATTCCACTTACTAACTTATGCATCTGATGGAACACCATCAACATCAGCTCTTCACACAAGCCTAAGTGAGAGCCAGTTTGGTGCAGTGGTTAAGTGCAAAAAAAACTGGGAGAACTAGGTTTGATTCCCCACTCCTCCACTTGCACCTGGCTGGATGACCTTGGGCAAGCCATAGTTCTGATAAGAGCTGTTCTTGAAAAAGAGCAGTTTCTGTCAAGAGCTCTCTCAGCCCCACCTACCTCACAGGGTAGGGTGTCTGTTGTGGGGAGGGGAGGGGAGGGGAGGGGAAGGGAAAGGAGTTTGTAAGCTACTCTGAGACACCTTTGGGTAGTGAAGGGAGGGGTATAAATCCAATCTCTTCTTCTTCTTCTTACCATGCGTATGTTGCTTGCTTGGAAAAAGCAGTACCAAATGTCTTTACCATTCACTTCTCTCCAAATCACTGTGTGAATGGTATCACCATCAACATCTTGTTGCCAAAAACTTCAGGGATCGCTTCCACAAGTCATTACACACTGTCATTACTGTAGTGAATAAAATTAAAGCCCATGCTCTCCGTGATCAACTATTCTGGAAGAACGATGTTGAGAATGTTGACACTTTTATGGGATGTAAACAATTTAATTTGCTTTGACAATTATTGAAAAGTGTGTGTTATTAGAAAATAGATAATTATAAGAAAACAATAGGAGAAATGTTACCGGTAGATGATGATTAAAAGATAAGGGAAAATAGAAGAAAATCTAAGAAATGGGCTAGAGGTTTGGAGCACTGTGGGAAGCCAAGGGGAGGAAAGGAACAGAAAAAAGGATGTATAACAACTATTAATATAACTTGTATTTGACTTAATAATATATCCTAATAAATTGTTTTTGGAGAATGTTGACACTTTTGAACGTTTGCTATCAAAAGACAACTGTATGAGACGTTTTTACAACCTTTTTGACACTGTTGTGTTTTTTTGAAGACACTTCTTTGCTCGGTGATGAACTCAAAGAGATAACGATTGATATGGCTTATTATCAGAATTATTTGCAAAGTTTAATGAAATTAATTTGTAGTTGCAAGGCCAAATTTGCTATCTCTACATTTATTTCAAAGCAAAAGCTATTCAAACACAATATAGGCTTTTGCGAGCTATTCCAATTTCCGAGGTGAGATACAAGATGATGATTTGCAAGTTTTTTGTGGCCATTTGGATATGATGCATGAAGACATATCTGAATGATTCAAAGATCATCTTTTTGAAATTCTAGATTGGGTGATAAATCCGTTTTCAAATACTGAGGAAGCTGGGGAAGTAGAGGAAGAACTGAATGAGCTACAAAATGAGCTGAAGCCAAAGTTTAAATTGCACCAAGAGTTTTGGTTACAGAAGGAAATTTCTGATCGCTATTCTGCACTATGAACAGTTGTTCAGAAGATTCTTGTTGCATTTCCAGTATCATATTTGGTGAAACATGGTTTTAGTGTGGCCATCCAACTTTTCTCCAAACCACGAAAGCAACTCCAGATTACCAAATGTGGTGATTTAAGCCTCCTTCTAAGTGACTTTAAACCAGGCACTGGGAAACTGGGAAACTTCAAGCCCATCCACCACATTAAGAATTTACCAAACAGTGAAGTAGTCACTAAATGTGGTATCTAAGATTCTTGCTAAATGACCCGTGAAAAGTTGATATCACTTGATCACCTTCATAAATTTTTGAATAAATTAAACCAAAAAAGGTTTTAATTGGATTTTGAATAAATATGCAGTTGATGCTGTTTTGAATTATATTGTTATTATCTTCCTTAGTGGGTTGCACAAACTGAAAATCTGAATAATACTTTTTATAAGGTAGGGTAGGGGGCACTGGGGGGCAGTGGCCAAACATTTTTTTAGGAACCACTGTTTTAGATGAAGGACATGAAGGCTGAGCTAGAAGGAGCGCTTTGAGACGACAATCCTAAACACACTTTCTAGGGAGTAATTCTTCACCAGGGCTTTTTTTAATAGAAAAAGACCTGCAGGAACCTATTAGCATAATAGGCCACACCCAACAGCAGAAACTCATTAGCATATTAGGCCACACCCCTGCCAGTGCAGCCAATTAGCCTATTAGGCCACACCTCCATGCCTTCCCTTGGTACCTCCTGGCTGTGGGGAGACTGGCCCTTGGACAGGCCGGGGAAGGCAGGAAGGCATTTAAATGCCTCCCTGATCCTTCCAGGGGCCCCCCTGGCCCGCCCGCCTCAGAGTGGGGGAGTCGCTCTCCAGGCCTTCCCTCTGTAGCCAGGCACACAGAGGTTTTGGCTGTAGTGGGCGTGGCCAACTCTGAAGCCAGCTGGAACTCCATTCCTGTGTGTTCCTGACCAAAAATAGCCCTGATTCTCTGAACTCAGTGGGATTTACTTCCGAGTATACACACTTCGGATTAACAGTGCAAATGAATTACATACTCCTGTCGACCTGACCACCAGTCCACTGCATCAGCTCTTCACACAAGCCTTCAGCGGCAGGGGAACGCTGTGCACAGAACAATGGGGGTGGATAGTGGGGAGGCATCTCAATCATTTACCTTAGGGTCAAAATAGGAACCCTTTTTGCTCCATAACTGTGTGATGCAGATTTGTACCAGGAAAGGCAAGGTTTCGTATTATAAATTGTATAGGGAGTTGTTTAACTTCCTCACCTGTCTAAAGAACGAGGGTTAGACTCCTACAGCACGAGGAAGGATCCGGAAGAACTCCCCCCCCCCCCTCTCATAACGAAATTTAGAAACAGCAAGCGGGAGTTATTTGGAATATATAAGAACACACCAGAAGTCCATTTTTTTCACGCAAACAGCTGCTCTCAGCTTCCTTCAAGTACTTATGGTAATAATTTTACACCTAGATTTTAGAGATGGTTGGAAATGCCAGGTTAAAACACACACGGTCGGGCATCAGTTGCAAATGAAGCCCTAGATTTCACTCACCCCAGACAAAGTACCAGCAGAGCACCGCATAATGTGCGCTAACAGTCAGCGATGAAAGCCTCCGCTTACTGGTTGCTATGGCAACGCGTTCCCTTGTCCAGCCTACGGAAATACGGTCGCGGCTTAGGGCGGAAGCTGTAGCTGTAGCGTCTTTGAGCCACGTAGGTATGCGGAGCAGAAACGAGTTTGATGAGCGTATTCGTATTTGAATCTCCAGGTAATCTTTATGCAGGCTCAGTATAACCGTTGGATACAGGTGGCTGGCTAGCGGTCGTGAAAAAGACTGCTGGGTTATTTTAACACCGTAGCTCTGTGTATACGTTGCTTAGGAGTTTTAATTAATTCGCTCTGTGGTGTATCGGTAAATATGTAAAAAGTTTTCTGTTGCCTAATAAATTTAAATGAATTTTCGCGCCTTAGCCGGGTTAATCTGAAGGGGGAAAAACACACCGAGATTTGATTCACTTTAACCTATAAATTCTTTGGAACCAAGACTAATATATCATTGGTGGGCGGCATAAGCTTTGCGATTCATTCAGTAAGAATTATCTCAAATTAGGGGGTCTATTTGGTGCAACTAGATAGATGTCTGAGGGTACTCATTAGCATCTTTTGGAGTAATGTTTGGTTTTCTGAAAGGAGTTAACGGTTAATTTGTGGCCACGCTGCTTTCACAATTAACGCTATCAGACTGGCAAACTAGAGACGATCTCCTAAAGTCAGTGCTTCTTTTGAAGCTCTGATAAAATTCGTCCTCAGATATGATTGATTGAGAAAGTGAGAGACATATAGCTTGAGAATATAGCATATCTATGGCACGAGTAGAATTGCCTAAGGGTATAGAAGCCCAGGAGGTACAATCAAATTAATTTCCTTGCTGGTGTTTAGAGTAAGGCTGGAACTCTTTATTTTCTGCAGAATCTGGAGTCTACTGGATTTTAACCAAGATGGGCAAAAGGCACAATGGGCAGAGAAGACTAGCACCAAGACTAGGAAATCAGTTTTACAAGGAAATATTATTTTTAAAATTAAAGGGGGCGGCAATATCATGTTAAAACATAACATCACATTGTGCCTCAGGTCTAAAAGACTAAACAGCAACAGCTCTTTGATACAGTCTTAGTGTTCCTTTTCATCCACTAGGTGGTATCCATTTGACATGTATCTTATTGTGCATTGTTTTTGAAACCATCAGGTTCACTACATTATTTCAAATAAAGAGTCAGCATGTAATGATTATGGTGCTAGATTAAGATTAGAGAGTCCCAGGTTCAAATCTCCATTCTGCCATGAAACTTGCTGGTTGACTTGGGTCAGCCACTCATTCATTTTATAGTCCCCCTTTCTAGCAGAGACAATGCAGATAACAGTGTAAGATGGTAACAGTCCGTACAAAGAGACATATAATAAGCACACTGTAGGTCGGTATAATCAATAGGAGGGGACACTGAATGAGCAATGTACTAGCAATAGGATTACTGAAATCTGAGGGAGCACAGCATATTAAGTATGATACAAAACAAACAATAGAAATAATGAAGAAAAAATGCATTACACCAGTAGAAAACAATGAAACAACAGAGTGATATGGCAGCAAACTAATAATGCATCCTATATACAGTAGTATAGTCCTGGTCCAAATCAGATGCTTGGTTACTGAGGAGAATGCACAACTTGTATCTGACTGTTACATCTGATGCAGGATGGGGGACCTTAATCTCCATTCTGCCTGTTACATCTGATGCAGGATGGGGGACCTCACATCCAACCTGTGTACTTCATTATGTGTGGCACTGATATATGACAGCAGTGGCTCAGTGGTTACTTGCTGTTGGTGCTTTTATGCCCTGCAAATTCTGCTCTTCCACTAACCTGTAGTGTGATGTTAGATCTCACAGTCTGCCGTAGCATAGAATCTTATCTATACTGGAGGATCCCAGTGGTGTTAGAATGCGGCAGTCTTGCTGGTTTTAGATCATTTTAAAACTAGGTTCTTTATACATTAAGTGCAGCAAGTTCTGAATAAATGTTAGTTCCTAAAGTGCCACTGGATTCCTGCTTTAGTTTGCAGCAACAGACTCATGGATGCATATCCGGCATTATCACCATGCTAACCAAAAAGGCACATTCAGCTTGTATCATTTTAAACAGATTTATGGCAGTGGATAGTGGCAGCTTTTGAGAGTGGGGGGATTCTTAAATTTCAGGACAGGCATCAGGTTCTAGTAACCTTAGACTTAATCATCCTCATATTGAGTTGATCTGAGGACATTTTCCTAAATAAATTCTGTAAAGCTTATAGCACATTCCTAAAGTTACCCAGTTCTAAGTCCACTGACTTCAATGGATTTAGAAGGGTGCAACCCAGTGTCGGATTACACTATTTGTGAAGTATGGATGATAGAGAAACTCTTTTTCCTGGATTGCTGGTAGCAAAGAAGTGAGGCAGTGTCTGTATCACTAGGATTTGTTTATTTGTTTGTTTATTTAGATCTGTACCCCACCATCCCCGCCATAGCAGGCTCACATGATAAAAGCACAATAACAATAAATATAAGCATCTAAAAACAATCCTTCAAACAGTTCACAAACAATTCATTTACAATATATTAAAGTGCTAGCAGTTGACTTAGAGTATCAAGATGGTCTCATACATTCTATAATTTCACTTGATATCAGCACGTTGGTCGTTCTCAATTTCGGTCAGCGAGCACAGGCTGTCCGTAATAGGCCAGGCACCAGGCTTCAGTTGTTGCTAATGATGGTAGTGGTGGTAGTGGTGGTGGCTCCAAGTTGAAAGCCTGGTGGAAGAACTGCAAAAGGTCCCGCAGGGCCCTGATCTCCTCCGGGAGCTCATTCCACCAGTGTGGAGCCGCCGCCTAGAAAGTTCTGGCCCTAGTTGCAGCTACCTACCCTGGCACCCTTGGGACCTGGAAGGGCCAATCGGTTTTGTGACCCTGACCGAAGTGCTCTCTGGGGTATATATGGGGAAAGAAGATGGTAAAAGGCTGCCTTGGCAGCGGCTGCTACCTGGGCCTCCATCGTTAGGGAGGCATCCAGGAGCACTCCCAAACTCCTGACCCTCGGTGCTGGCACCAATGGTGCCCCATTGAAGGCCGGTAGTGGGATCCCTACCCCCGGTCTGCTCCAACTCAGGCACAGGACCTCCGTCTTCGTTGGATTCCATTTCAATCAACACAATCTAGAGCATCAGAGATTGCCTATTGCACTCTCAGTACTGTAAAAACTCAATGCAAATTTATATTAATTGGCTTCAGTTCATTGTAAGTGCAACCAGAGCTACTTGTAAAGTATTCTCTTAATCTGACAAGAAAACCTCTGAAAGAGGCTTAACATTCATTAGCACATTCATGAGCACTTTTGGTTCCCACTGTCAGACCTGGATTTCTATCAGCAGATCACCAGGACTAATGGTTAATGAAGTAGGTTTAACGTGTGTCTCTTCAAGCAGATAGGCTAGTCATGTCACTCCATGGGAGATTCTGAAAAAGAAGTTAGAGTCCACTTGCCAAGTTAGTACAGGACTTAAAGCAAAAGCCTGAACTATGTATGCCAGTTTAAGGCACTGAGGCACAGTCCTAGGAATTAACTGGGAGTGCAATACAAACAAGATGTAGCCTTTCTGGAAATGCTGGGCATTTTCTTTTCTGGTTCCAGTGCTGTCCTCTGTTCTGATGAAGCCTAAACTGAGATGCAGCATGCCTGCATCCTGGGTGAGAACTGTTAGATTGCATGATCTGATGTTTGGCTGCTAGTCCTGTGCTGTACATAACAAAGACTGTTGCAATCTTAACTGATTTCTGAGCTAGAATGTTTTGGGCATCTTCTACTTTTTTCAGCTGTTTCCAGGATATAAGGCCAATTATAGTGACTTGGAAATAATTAATAACCTTTCTAACTATATTAAAAACCAGATGCAAGCCGCTGTGCCATCCCTGGCTTAGCTCTTCCTGGAAACATTAAGGCATTGAGAAGGCATCCTAACACAGACTGAGGGCCATGTGTTTGTCTACAAAACTGTACTCTTCCCCAGAGAAATAACTACAACTTCCTACAAAGGGGGTGAACTTGGTCTGGACACACACTCTCAGTCTAATCCACCTCAATGGCTTTTTGTTATTCCTCCTCTAAAATAGTTCACATTGCTTTCTTACTGAGAAAGACTGGATCATGAGGGCATGAATACAATGAAAAGGGGGAGGGAACCAAGTTGTACCCAGGAGAGCCCTGGCATAAAGATCCTAACAAAACACACAAACACACACTGTAGCAAAGCACACAGAAGCTCATACCTTGAACAAAACTTTGTTGGTCTTAAAGGTGCTTGGTATTTCTCCTGTGCAATTGAGGCAGCCCAGCAAAATAAACTCTCCCAAATTCCTTCCCTCCCTTCAGGGAGGAGCATCAGCCTGTGGAAGGAAAGAAAGGCTGCCCTTTGTCTCCTGCAGCCTGGCCAGGAAGTGAGCTCTGGCTGTTCCCTCTCTCCCCCTGGAGGGGGAGGGGGAGGAGCCTCAGCCAGTTCTTTACCAAACTCTCTCAATCTCACAGGAGAGCCTTGCCTATCGATCTCTCCTGTGTGATTAAGAGAGACTGGTAAAGCAAGCTGTAACATGGCAGCAGCGACAGAACAGTAAATGGAAGTAGGAAACAGCCAGGGCCTTGTGAGCCTGATTGGGGCCCTCCGATTATGTGGACCGCATGTTTGACACGCCTGGTGTAAAGAGCAGAGGGTGGTGGGGCTGCCAAACTTCCCAGCCACCACTCTCAGCCTCCATAGTCCTTGACACAGGTAGGAGCTGGGGGGGGTTTCTTTCTGCTGTGATCCTTGTGCTTCTTTTTTATTTAAAAAAATAGCTTTGCAAAATCCCACTATTCCCCCACTTTTCCAATTTAGGTAGGCATGTTTTAAGGGCACAGGGGGAACTTTGGGACCAGCCAGGATTAAAATATAGAGTTCTGCAAACTCAAGGGACTCTAGTTTTGCAGAGAAATATTAGTTTTAACACACACTCTCTCCTAATGTTGAGCTCCAAAGGAATAATAGCAGAACAAGTGCTGAAGAGGACACCCAAAATTATTACCTCAAACCACCCAGTTTTGTTTTTTAAAAAAAGCTCTGAGACCCTAGAGAGCCACTGCCACTCTGCGTAGACTTTTGGGGGGGGGGGAGCTTGCAATGCTCAGCCATTTCATGTTCTTCTCCTGGGTTCTAGGCTCAGACCATTTATATTTGTAGTTTATATTTTTTTGGGGGGGAGGTTTGGGACTAACCACATTTAAAATATAGAGTTCAACAAACTCAAGAGAAATGTTAGTTTTAATACACACACTCGCACTTAATTTGGGACTCCAGTAGAATAGCTGCTGTAATATCCTTAATTGTGCTTGTCTGTGTCCTTTATAAAGTTTATATCTCTGCTACTTGGCATTACATTTTATGACACGCGTGGTCCGGCCTAACAAAGTCCAATTTATGTCAAACATGGTCCTCATAACAAATGAGTGACACCCTTGCTCTATTGTCTGTGCAAAAACAAGACCAGGAACCGATTGTGGTACACACTATGAATTGTTAATACTGAAAATGAGAATAAAGCTGAAGAAAAACACCAAAACATTCATAGTGCCAAATTCCAATCTAAGCAACATTCCTGAGGAGTTTAAAGACCATGTAAAGAACAGATTTGCATTACTAAGTTCAAGTGAACATGAACCAGAAGAACTGTGTGTTGAAACCAGAGACATTATCAAGGGAGAATGCACAAGGCTATTCCTGTAGCCAAAAGAAATTGAAAGGGCTCAATGGATGACTGATGAAACTCTTAAAATTGCTAAAGATAGATGAGAAGCAAAAGGTGACAGAAACAGAATCAAAAGTCTAAATGCAGCATTCCAGCAACTCACACACAGAGACAAAGAGAGCTATTACCAGTGTAAAGGAAGAAGAACCTACAGGTTTAGAAAGTGAAGTGAAAATTGCACTGAGAGCAACTGGGAGAAACAAATCACCAGGAGCAGATGGGATATCAATAGAGCTATTCAAAAGCCACAGAAATTGAGTCCATCAATTTTTAAAAAATTTTTCCATCCCCCTGGGGGGAGATTTTTATTGGGTTTTTTTTTACAGACTACAAAACTACAACAGAAAATATGGGAAAGGGAACTACATCTAGGGAAAAAAGAAAAAAGACCCACAACTAACTAAAACCCCAAGAGTAGGAGATCAATACATCAGCTTAACACCATGCTATTTTCAAAAAGCTACTAATAATACAATGAATTTAGTCGGTTATGCTAGATTAATTATCGTTTAACCATCCCTTTAACTGTTTAAAGAAATTCCCAGAGCACCCCGAAGTTATTTCAACATTTTTTCAGGCACAAATCAGAGTCCTTCAGCCCTTATTTATTCTTATCTTTTCTAATCCCGTTTATATGGGCCTTTGGGGGCAGCTGCCCCTTTTTCAGAGGGGGAGTCCTCGTCTGAAGACTCCAAGCCCAACTCGCCATCAGATTTGCTATCTTTTTCCTCCCCTTTGCCCTCTTCTGGTTCTCCAAGCTGTGTCCGCAGAAATTCCCGTGCTTTAAAAACAAGAGTCAATTTTTTCTTTTTTATCATTGAGCTTGAAAATGATGCCTTCTGGGGTTAACCACCTGTAACTGATGCCATTTGTTTGTAAGAAAAAGGTTAATTCTTTATCGTTCTTTCTCTTCTGTCTTATGTCAAATGGAATGTCTTTTAAAATCTTGATATTATTGCCCCCAATTTTCAAGGGTGTTCCCGAAGTTGCTTTCAAAATAGCATCTCTCACATGTCTCTTCGAGAATCTGACCACTATTTCCCCAGGCAGATTATTTTTCTTGATGTACGATGAATAGGACCTGTAGACCACATCCATCTCGCTGCAAAGGTATTCCGCTGTTAAATCTGTCACTGGGGCTATTGCTTCATTCAACCGTTGCTTCAGATTCTCTCCTTCAGTTTCCGGGATCCCTTGAAACCGTAGGACCAAATTTGCTTTATCCATTTGTAGCTCTAAAAGCTTTGACTCCTCCGTAGCTTGCTTCATTTCCAGCTTTTGCACCTTGTTCTTAACTTTTTTAGTAGTGATGTCCATTTCCTTCACCTTCTTTCCCATTTGCTCTGTTGCTTTTAAGGATTGAGTCAGTTGCATCTGCTGCGCTGCCACACTCTGCCCAATTGTTGACAGTTGTTGTTTAATGCCAGTGATCTCGTCCAGCAGGGGGTGCAGGGAGTCAGCCAAGAGTTTTGAGAGCTCAGTGACTTTATCCGTTCGAGGACTGCTCCCTAGTTTCTATTTCAGCAGCTTCTCTTTCTCCGGTTTCTTCCCCACCATCTTTTTGGATTTGTTTACTTTTCAACAAAGTTGCTAAAGTCTCTGATATTCACCCGGACGCTTTTCTGCGGTCTGGTAAGTCTCTTAAAACAGTTTTAGTCGCTTATTTTTCCGCTCCCCCCTCTTTCCTTCCGTGTTCTGTCTATGCTTTTGGGAGGGACCCCACTCACTTTCCCGTCACTCTTTTAGGGTGGGCAGCTTCATTTTATATCTTCATGCTCGCCTCAACCCGACTCACGGTTCATTGTTGGCTATTCGGCCTCGCTCGTCATCATTTATTTCACCCGATCTCCAGCGCTTGTCCTGGTCAGCAGCACTCATACCATGCAGTCACTCAGCGGCAGGACCTTTAGGGCAGAGGGGAGCCTCAATTCTCCGGCTTTCGGCCATCGAAGAGGTTGCCCCTCAAAAGCCCTCTGGCTGGGAGCCTTTTACCAAGGCTCCGGGGGGGTCGCGACCCATCAGACCCCCTCCCACATGCTGGCGTGCAGTTTACATCCCCGGGACGTCCGGGAGATGTGTCTGCCTGCATGTCACCATAAACTGGAAGCCAAGTCCATCAAAATCTTAACAAGATTGGGCCAACAAATATTCCAGTTACAAAAAAGTTGACATTAAAGACTGCAGCAACTATCAGACCATCACTTTAATTTCTCACATGAGTAAAATGATTCTCAAAATCTTACAACAAAGACTGTTACCATATATGGAACAAGAAACACCAGATGTTTGACCTGGATTCAGAAAAAGAAGATGTACTAGAGATCATATTGCAATTTTACATTGGCTATTGGAGCATACGAGAGGCTTTCAGAAGAAAATCAGCTTGTGTTTCATAGATTACAGCAAAACTTTTGACTGTGTGGATCATGAAAAGCTTTTAAAAGACAAGATTAACTTGGTTATAGTATGAAACTTAATATGGTTATTGACACAGAAATTGCAACTGACCTATATTTTGTCCCCTTTTGATGTTGATGTATTACGAGTTGGTTGTGTTATTTTTTTGTATGTTTGTTGGTTCAATGATGTACATTGATTCTAAAATCTGTAAAACATTATGTAATTTTTTACTACATGACATAGTTGATACCGCTGATTGTTGTAAGTTATTATGAAAATAAAATACAAAAATTATTTTTAAAAAGCTGTGTTTGGTTTTAAAGGAAATGGATGTGCCACAGCATCTGATTGTTCTGATGTGCAACCTGTACTCCAGAGAAGAGACTGCTGTTAGGACAGAATATGGAGAAACAGAATGGTTTCCAGTTGGCAAAAGTGTCAGACAAGGATGTCTCCCCATCTGTTTACTCTATATACAGGACATATCATAACGAAAACTGGAATAGATTTAGATGAAGGTGGAGTGAAATTAGTGGAAGAAACATAATATTCAGATTATACCACATTACTGACAGAAAAAAGTGAAGACCTGATATGACTCCTGATGGTTAAAGCAGAAAGTACGAAAGCAGGATTACAGCTGAACATCAAGAAGACCAAAGTAATGACTAACGGGAATTATGCAACTTTAAGGCTGACAATGAAAAAACTGAAATTTTTCAAGATTTTCTATTCCTTGGCTCCATCATCATCCAAAAGGGAAACTGCAGTTAAGAAATCAGAAGCAGATTAAGAATGGGAAGAGCAGCTATGAAGGAGCTAGAAAAGATTCTTAAGTGTAGGGATGTGTCACTGGTGGGCAAGATCAAGTTAATTCATGCCACAGTATTCCCCATTACTATGTAAGGGTGTGAAAGTTGGGCAATGAAGAAAGCTTACAGGAAGAAAGTTATTCCTTTGAAATGTAATGTTGGAGGAGAGTTTTACAGATACAGTGGACCGCCACAAAGACAAATAAATGGGTTCAAATCAAGCCTGAACTCTTCGTAGAAGCTAAAATGACTAAACTGAAGCTATCATATTTTGGTCACATTGGTAAAAGACAAGAGTCACTGGAAAATACAATGATGGTAGGATGTGGGGCTGGGCGGGGGCCGTGTCAGGGCACGGGGGGGACGGAGGAGGTTACGTGGGGAATCAGGTCTCCCATAATGCAAGGCAGAGGAAGAGGAGGTGGCGGCAGAGGACAGCAAGGGGGTGCCCCCGGGTGGGCACTGGTCCCCGTTTCCAGGCTCAGAGACGTGCCAGATCCTCCCCCCCACGCCCACCCGCCACATTCCTCCCGAGTATTGGGAGCTGCAGAGGATGTGGCGGAGGGCAGCCTGGGCGACGCTCCTCCTGGGGGGGAGGGCAGGACGGGCGCCTTTTCCCCTTCCTCTGCAGGCCTGAAGGGGTTAAGCCGAGGAGCCGCCAGCCGCGTGGAAGAGCCGCGCAGCAGCAGCAGCTGGAGGCTGCTATAAGAGGAGGATGGGTGGGGGAACAGATCTGAAATGGAAATGTTATTGAAGCAGTTGAGCTCAGCTTTTGCTCAGCTCCCTTTCCCGGAGGCCTCTCAAGCTGGCCTCTTTGGACGCCGCGCCCCTTCCTCCAGTGCCCATTTTCAGCCGCTCTCCAAAAAACTGGGGAGAGACCAGGTGGGAGGCGGCGTGGGTCCGGCCTCGCCCCGCTTTTCTGCAAATGGCCAGCATCAGAGAAAAACCAGAGGAAATGGGGATGGGTAGGGGGTCCAATTCAGTTGGATATGGTCTCCTTGCTTTCCAGTGAGGTTTACTGTCCTGTTTGGATGCAATCCAAGAATCCACCCCCTCCCTTGTTCATTCGCTCGTTCTTTCTCTCTCTCTCTCTCTTTTCCTTCCTTTCCACTCCTTCCTTCCTCTCTCTCTCTTGTTCTTCCTTCCTTCCTTCCTTTCTTTCTGTCTCTGTCTCTCTCTCTCTTTTCCTTCCTTCCTTCCTTCCAGAGCAAAGCACGATCCTCAGTGCGGTGCACAGAGAGCAAGGGCCTCGCACCCGGCTTTCGACTCGCCTCTGGTTTTCACCCGACTGGTGCCCAAGGGGGCTTTCTCCAGCACAGGAAACCCGTGGCTTTAAGGTTGGGATGTCAGGAAGACCTGGGGTGTGAGGCCTTGATCCACAGCCTTCTTGCTTAGAAGGAGCTGCCTTGAAATCCGGGGGTGTGTGTCTAAGAAAGCTCTCGAGGGAGGAGGTCCAAGCCCAGTTTCAATGCGGTTTCATCGTCTGTCAGTCGTCTGTCTTTCTGGCCTTGCAATACCTAAAATGCATTTATGTTTAAAAATTGGTGGGCACATGGGGGGGCGGGGCGGCAGAAGGTATCCTTGCCTAGTCTGCAAAAAAAACCTGGGGCCGGCCCTGGGAGTAGGGAGTGTGTAAATATCTCCCAGCAGCATTGAGGGCAGGCGATTAAAGTGAGCTAGGAAAACTGGAAGGCAACAGGAAGAGAGAAAGATCCAATATGAGATGGATTGACTCAGTCAAGGAAGCCACAGCCCTCAGTATCCAAGACCAGAGCAAGGCTGTTTACAATAGGACATTTTGGAGACTGTTAATTCATAGGGTCACTTTAAGTCGAAAGCGACTGAGTGGCACTAAAACACACAACTATTCTAAAAAAACCTGAGGAGGAACTTTATCCGGGTCTTCAAGAAGTTTGTTGTCTGCCTATATGGCTGTTAATCTACAGGTCTGACAAGTCTTTTGTTTAAAAAAAACTCCAACCTGTCTGTTAGAGATGGTTATTGCATTTTTCAATCTGTCTTCCTTAAGGTGGCATACATGGTTTTCCTCTTTGCTGTGAATTACATTAGGGTGTCTGACTGGCCCAAGGTCACGCAGTTTCCTTCATTGCTGTGTGGGGGTTTGAACCTGGCTTTACCCAGTTCTAGTCCTATACACTAACTTCAACAGTATGCTGGTTTTCTCTTCAAGTTATATGTACATTTATTGCTAGTACTCAACTGTGTAAATTGTAATCTGCATTCAGTAATTTTATATGGACAGGTAGGAAATCCAGAGTTTAAAAGAGTTATCTGCAAAGACCATAAGAAAATAGTGGACGTATGGTCTCAAGCTTAAGGTGCTAGAATCTCTGCTAGTGTTGTATCCTGCAGAGCAGTATTTGTGGCTACATTTGTGGTCACATACTGCTAAGGTTTCTTTCCCTTCCCCCCCCCCCTTTCTTATAAACAAAAGACATAGACTTTGACTAGCCAGGAATCATCTGGGGATCAATCCTAGCAATCTAGTATACATAGCAGGACATGCTGGTGCCAGGTCTTTCACTCACAGCACCATTAGAGTTCTACCCTGATTTTTCTGTAAATAATAGCTCAGACTTTATAATAAGAAGAGAAGAGAAGAGATTGGATTTATACCCCGCCCTTCACTTGGAGTCTCAGAGCGGCTTACAAACTCCTTTCCCTTCCCCTCACCACAACAAACACCCTGGGAGGTAGGTGGGGCTGAGAATGCTGTGAGAGAACTGTCCTTGAGAGAACAGCTCTGACAGAACTATGGCTTGCCCAAGGTCATCCAGCAGCTGCAAGTGGAGGAGTGGGGAATCAAACCCAGTTCTCCTAGATTAGAGTCCACGCACTTAACCACTACACCAAACTGGCTCTCTAATATGGAGACAAGCCACCTGTTTAATAAAGCCACCTGTTTAATTAGCTACTATGTCATACTCACTTCTTCCTGGTTAATTCAGCCCACTGTCCTTCATAAGCTACCTTATCAATTTTTGTGGGTTCTCCATTTGCAGGTCATCCCAAATGATCTGTCCTTTAACTCAGCAAGGAGTCTATTGGCCCCTATGACTAGCCTTGTGAAAGGACCTGGAAGATGAAAATGCAAAGGAAGAAAATTAATGTTCTTGACATTTTGCCAAATGTCTACTTGAAAGCTAATGAATATAACAGTACATTAATATTAAAATTGCATTAGTTAAAATTAGAGTTCAGCAGAATAATCTGAGCAATATTAATGGGAGCAAAATATCAAGAGGTTTTCCCTCTTTATTCTACAGTAGTTTTTCTTTATATGTGTATAAAATCTGTATAAAATGGTGCTGGAGAAGACTCTTGAGAGTCCCTTGGACTGCAAGAAGATCAAATCAGTCAATCCTAAAAGAAATCAACCCTGACTGTTCCCTGGAAGGCCAGATAATGAAACTGAAGCTCAAATACTTTGGCCACCAAATGAGAAGGGAGAAGACCTGATGCTGGGAAAGATTGAAGGTCAAAGAAGACGGGGACGGCAAAGGATGAGATGGCCTCCCTTTAATAGAGCTTAATGTGTACAAATGGGCAGTTGAAGGTTTTCATGCATTGAGATAAATAATATCACAGTGGTGGCCAGGGGTGCCCTTCACCAGCTTCAGCTGGTGAGCCAGCTATGACCTTTCCTGGGTGGGAAAGATCTTGGCACTGTGGTGCATACCCTGGTAATAAATAAATTATTGCAGTGTGCTCTGCTTGAAGACTGTCCAGAAGCTGCTGCTGGTACAGAATGCTACAGAATGTAGACTGGAGTAGGTCATTGGGCCTGTGGTGGAATGTGCCTGCTCTGGCCTGCAGGCATTATTCCGCCCTGCCATCCTAGGTGTTTCTCCACACCTGGAAGGGCTTTTCTTCCACTCTTGGGTAGCCCCCCACCACCTGACCCATGTACGGAATTGCCCACCGGGAGGGTCAGGACTCCCAGCTTCCCTTCCAAGTTCTCAGGCCTTGCCTCTGTGTCTCCTGCTGCCCAGCACCTGGTCACCATGGGGACAGTTCACTGCTTTGTGCACCTCTGGAGGAATAGCCACTTGCCAACTGCCTGCCTTCCTCCATGGCACCCCTTTTAAAAATACCATGTCCGAGACAGTTGAGGTCTGTGTGGTACAGAGAACTACTACCAGCATCCAAAGTTATAAAGTATTTATTAAAAAGAAAATGTTTACAAGTATACTTTTAGCATCGCACCAAATTGAGCACAGGATACCAAAAGAAATGGGGAAAATGTAACTCCTTTGTCCTTCTATCAGATGTTAAAATAGGACAGGCCCATTTATCTTAGCTAGTTATAAATCCCTACAAGGTTACCTTTACCTTGAAGCTTGCTGCAGCTCTTGAGGTGAGCACATAGTCAATGGCTGCCTTGCTAGAGGAGAGGTCTATGTGTGCTCATGGATGCAGCATCCCAGGAAAAGATCCTCCTTCCTGTTGCAAGGAGATTTTATCATATCTGTTTCTCCACCCACTGAGCAGGTCATGCTAGGTCAAAGAGGCATTTCCTGGAGATCTCCAGGAATCTCCTTCCTGGAGACTTTCTAGCATTCCATTCCTCCAAAACTATCTGTTCCCTACTTGAAGGGAGAAGGGGGGGGGAGCTTGTCCATCCCATTGTCTCTAGCTAGACCTATTAACATTTGTATGAGGTGAGCTGAGGTGGAGGGCTGCGGTGGCTCAAGTGGTTAAGACGCTAACTGCAGACTGGAAGGTCAGTAGTTCAGCAGTTCAAGACCCGAGTGCTGCATGATGGAGTGAGCTCCCATCTCTGGCCTCAGCTCCTGCCAACCTAGCAGTTCGAAAGCAAGAAATTGCAAGTAGATAAATAGGTACCACTTCGGTGGGAAGGTAACAGCATTCCGTGCGCCTCGGCATCTAGTCATGCTGGCCACATGACCACAGAAACGTCTTCGGACAGCGCTGGCTCTTCGGCTTGGAAATGGAGATGAGCACTGCTTTCAACCAAGGGAAACCTTTACCGAGCTGAGGTGAGCCTGAAAAGCCATTGACAGACTTCCTCCTTCCCAGCCTGTTCTCTGTCCAGAGCGGGGGGGGGCTGTTAAAATGCAAAATGGAAGCTTTGCTCATCTCAAACCTCCCGGGAGGGGGGGGGGGGCATTTGTCCACAAGAACCATAACACTCTAGTTTTCTTCCATCTACACTGGCTCCCACTTGGCTTCCTGGCCCAATTCCAGTTGCTGATATTGACTTTAAAGCTTTATATTTTTGGGACTAGCACACCTGAAGGACTACTTACTGGCCCTCCTCCCTGGTTTATTATTATGTGTGTATATATATATGTTTTATTGAATTATTTAAACACTTTACATATGCTTATATTTTAAATGCTGTTTTAATGTCTTGATATTTTAGTGTTGAAATGCTTTTAATGTTTACTGCCTGTTTGGATGATAAGATGGCATAGAAATGTTTTCAACAGATAAGTGTGTTCAGTTACATGAAAATATGAGCAAAATAAAATATTAAAAATCTTTCAGATATGTGAGCCATACCACCTGCACACTTCTGACTCTTTAGCCCAGTGGTTCTCAGTTGGTGGGACACAGAAGTAGTTCAGGCAGGATGTAGGGTTTCCATAACAGTTACTAAGAATTCACTCTCCCTCATTCACGTCCAACTACAAGTGTGATGTGCCATCTTCTGCTGACCCTGACTTCAATCTATCTTTGACCCCTTAACATACTAGTAGTAAACTTGGACACTCAGTGTTTTCTTAATTCTCCATTCCCCTGCCCACCAGCAAGTGACTTGGACACTTCCTGCCAAGGATTATCCATTGTGCATCTGTAATATATGTCCTCAAAATGTATCATAAATGATAAATATAATAGAATGTAAGTAAACATAAATGTTCTTCTGGGGAAAAGTGGCATTGTTGTTTCTATCATGATGGAACCCAGTTTTTTTTGACATTGGTGGGATGTAAGACAAAAGGTTAAGTACCACATGATGTAGTACAGGAGCTGAACCATTAAGCATATGGTTTATAAAATCAGATACCAACTGTAAATAGTAGTTCAGTCACTGAATCAGACCCTTTCAACCAGTTTAGCTACATTTCAGGGACACTAATGTTATACTCCTTTTCTTATATGATATAAATCAGTGCAATCTGTTCAGCTTAAAAAATGCATGATTCTTTCAAACTTTATTTTTTATATGCAAAAAACGAAAAGAACTTACCCTGTTTCTGATGAGTAGAAGAATGATAGCAAGGAGGAACTGCAGTACCAAGGAAACACAAAAAAGATCCCACCGTGCTATAGGTGCACAAACTTCTACTTGAGTACCAGGAGGAACCTAGGCCTGCCCACCAATCTCTCTTGCTCCTCCTTCTCCCCCCTCCCCCATGGCTCACTGGAAAATATAGTTTCTCCAAATACAGCTAGGATTTCAGATTATGTTCAGGTTCAAAGCAATCAAGAGATTTTTAGGTTCTGGTTCATTGAAAAAAACTTTGTAACAATTGTAATTTTACAAAACTAAATAATCATCTGAACATGGGTCATATTAAATTTGGAGGCCAGTCCTACAAAATGTAATGGAAATAGAAAGATCTGAACTGGAATGTGAGTTCCTCTTGTTTCTTCTGTATATAATTTTTTTAATTGATTTGTTTTAATTTGTATGTTACAGTTGTCAAGTCGTTTCTGACTTATAGCAATCCTATGACTTAATAACTTCCATAATGATCTATGTGTTTTAATTATAGCTGTAAGCCACCTTGTGCAGGCCTCTGAAGAAGTGGCATATAAATCTTTTGAATAAATATTGAAGAGAAAGCCGTCTTCATATCAGAGAAGAGTTGGGACATAACAGGGAGAGATTCTGGATTTCTGGAGCTGCAGCCAAATTTCAAAGCTGTTTTAGCAGTTGCAACTGAATTGGAGATCCTGGGGCTGTTTGATGAAAGCAAAGGCTCCCTTGCCTTGAATTCTTAAATCCTCTACAAATGTGTCTAAAAATGAAGATGATCAACAACAGGTAAGATTTGTTTTAAAAAATAGAGTCGCTTGTGCAGGATCACTTGCCTAGTAGATGTATATTGAATCCATTTGCATTTTTGTTAGAAAAACCATCTGGCATAAAGCTAATATAAAAACAAAACAACAGTACTGACACTATAGTAATAAATTACTGATATGTTTTATTGCAAAGGTTGTTATCAGTAACATGTAGAAATAACTGACATTTGTAGATCCCTCTGAAGCTTTGGGAATGTCTAATGAAAAATTCATGTGTCCCTTAACCTCTGCTTATGCAGAATTCCCCCCCTTTAAATATCATGTAGGTCAGATTGGGGTAAACTAAGGAAAGCAGGCTTTTTTCCCCCTTGAAAAACAACACACACTAGAGAAAAGTTCTTAAGCAAGCAGAATTCTACCCAACAGCTCAGTATGCACAAAATATTTACTCTACAGCAGTAGTGCAGGGATTCACAAGGATTTCTGTCAGCTTTGTGCTTTTAGGGAACTATAGTGGCCACATTTTTATATAAAAGGTCTGTTTATAAGTGGAAAAGACAAACTAGCTTCCAGGTTGGCTTAGGGAGTGAAATCATTAAAAAGTTACATTGATGACCTTCCGGAGGGAGGAGCACATGATCTACAGCACAGTGTCTGAACACATTTGGGTAGCTTGTTGTTTTGGTGGACCTTGATTTGTGAAATGCTCTATGCCATTAAAGTAGATGACTGCAAGAAATAGCCACCTGTGCATTACTTCTGTATGAGCGTATTTTACACAGGAGAAGAAGACAAGCTCCTATTGATGTTTATTATTTTATGAAGTTCACCATTAGTGTATAAAGCAGTTACTCTATAAAGAGGCCATTAGGCTTTCTAATGGCCCCACTCAAGCTCTAGTCACAGGCAACTAGTCCTACGTAACAGCTGACAGCTCCAGATTCAGTGCGTATTCTTTGGCACATCATTGTACATTTTTCATCTAGTTCAAAGATAAATATCCAAGTGTGCATCCACATGACCTATAAATACAGAAGGTTTCTTCTGTATTTGTACCTTTCTTCCTAGGACAGTTGCTCTTAGATTTAAAAAGAGGTCAACCAAACATCCCTGCCATTGCTGATATTTATAATATGCAACATTTCTAGACACTGTAGCCATTAAACTACTCTCTGTACTCATGATGGCACTCTGGTGCTTTCAGTTCACTGTCACAACACTGTAGGGCAATCACAACCTTTTTGCAGCCTCTTCTAAACTATATAAACATTTAAAGGTGTCTTGCAAGTCTTTTCCATTTTCTTTCTTTTCCAGAACATATTATGCAACAACTAGAATATGATTCTAATGGAACAAATAGTTATTCACGGTTTTCCTTTGTATATTTATGTTCTTTTTGCAAAATTTACATGTCAATTTGATTTTAAAAAAATTATTCAGGTTGCAAAGTAAATAACCTCTACATCTGTTAATTCAGTACAGTATAAACTAACACTGAATCACAAATGTCATTTTATCATGTCACTCCTTTGAATTCAAAAGGACTAGACCAGTATACGTGGTCTTTGAATCCTTCATTTTCATGGAGCCAAGCTAAGGTAATCCAGGCATCAAATTGCAGGACAATTTAACTACGATGAATAACAGGCAAGTAATCAGAGTGTAAAAACAATTAATATTTGAAATTAATTCATTTCTTAGAAAAGAACTGGACTTCCTCATGGCTTGACATTTCTAAGCCACATTGAATAAGTATTTTCTACACATAATCCGCAAAGGACATGCAGTTTTCTTTATGGTCAAGAACAGCCAGACAAAATGGCAACCACTATTTAAGTGCCATTTTGCCATGCTCCATTGGAGAGACAGAGAAAATACTTGGTACAAAGAATCACAGGGATCTTTCTAACACAGTGATTATCCAATGTAATTTAAACTAAGAGTCATATATTCGTGCTTCATAAAAAACACATTCAGAAATTTGTTATGCCTGTTAGTATGTGAGTTGTAAAAAGGTATTTCCCTACCTGTTTTATAAATGGGTAGCTATGTTTATCAGATTAAAAAAACAACAAAAATCTATTTGTACCTTAAAGACTACAACATTTATTTCAGTATGAGCTTTGATGGGTCACAGCACACTTCCTCAGACAGATACTTGTTAGAAAACCATACTAGGGAAATTTTTACTGAGGGGGAGTGTCAGGGCTCAGTGTGAATTCTCACCAAGTGTAATAGTGTAATTCACACCAAGCCTTGACTCATAAAAATTCCCCAGTATGGTTCCCAACACATATCTCACTGATAAAGTGGGCTGTGACCCACAACAGCTCGTATTAAAATAGCTTGTTATTCTTTAAGAATGCCACTAAATTTTTGTTCTATTTTACACCTTTTAAGTAATTACTGCTCTACTCAATTTACTAATACCCCACAGTGCTCAGCACAGTAAATATCAGCCCTGAATGGAAATATTTCAAAGGCAATATGCCCAAGACCAGATATTTAGCCCATACTTGTCTCAACAACAAGAGGCAGCTTAAAACATTGTAAGACAAAAGCAAGGAAGAAAGAAACCTTATAAATGTGACTGTTTGTTCAGTTCTGGCTTCTCAGAGCCACATCAAATATTGTGCTCCTGAAAGATGCTCAGATTTTGGTAAAGAAAGAATTATATTTATGGAACTCCAGAGAAGGTAGTCCATATTTATAGAATTCTTTTTCCTAGTGTTCATAATTGTAGAGCTGCCCCTTTATACATCTCTGCATGCATTAGTTGTACCAACTTGCTGCAATCACAGTAATACATGCAGAAGGAAGCAATCTTTGGAAGAGGAAAAGCCCCAAATTACCCTTTTGGAAGTAAATCAATTATTATTTTATAATATAGGATAAGTGTAAATAAATTCATGAGATATTTATACTGACATCCAGGGCTATTTTTGGGCAGGAACGCACAGGAACGGAGTTCCATCTGGCTCCTGAGTTGGCCGCACCCAGCAGGAACTCATTAGCATAATAGGCCACACCCAACAGCAGAAACTCATTAGGATTGGCTACAGTAGGCATGTGTGGCCGGATGACCACACTTTTGGCAACACGGGGCTGCGGCCTAATATGCTAATGAGCTGTGCTGTGGCCTAATATGCTAATGAGTTCAAGCTGTTGGGTGTGGCCTATTATGCTAATGAGTTCCTGTTTTGCTTTTTCTACAAAAAAAGCCCTGCTGACATCCATTCATAAGGAACACTTTATGTTTTCATTTTGTTTTTACATAAATTGGCACAAAAATAAGCCTTTAATATATTGCAACCTAATAAAGATCCATAGGATCACATGTATGCAAGAAGAGGGTTGTGTCTTGTCACACACAGCTCCTCCTTTTACTAGGAATCCACTTTTGGAAAGATGCTGACTTTATTGTTCCTACTAATTTTTCTTTCTGCTTTACACTTGGGCTGCTTTGTCTGGATTAGCTCTTCAGGGGTATTCCCCAAAGGTGGTAATAGTCTTTTCTTACTGTTCCGATTTTCTGATAGCCACTGTGGAGGCAACTCAAAGGGCCCAAAGCCTAGCTGCATGGAATACTTTTCATTGGCCAATTCTGCTTCTGTTGGCATAGCAGGAGCCACTTGTGCAGCAGAATCTGCAACTGCATGCGGCAGGGTCCTCTGAACCAAAGTCTGTTCCACGTCCAAGCTGGTTGTAGGGATTTCTTTCTGCTGGTAGTCTCTGGAACCAATGGATTTTGTTTCATTTTCTTCCTCATCCTCTGTAGGTCTGAAAATTTGCTGTTGCCCAATGTGGAACATTTCCAGTAGTTGGCTACCAGATCGGACATGAGGCTCCAGGGTGGCATCTGCAGTACTTCCAGAACTGACGATGTTCCTCCGACTATATCTTCGGTGTAGCCGCACAACTGTTCCCACTAAACATTTACGTACAGATTTGTTAACAGTCAAGAAGAGCAGAGGATTGGCCAGCAGTGATATTTTGGGCAGCCAGATGGCAGTGAGAAGCAAGAACACAGAAGGGTCAGAAGAACTCAAACCAGTACGGTAAATCACCAAAATCATATAGGGAATACTGCAGAAGATAAAGATCATAACCATGGACAGCAGCATGGCATGAAGTTCAGATTCTCTCTGGGAGGCATAAGGAATAGAAATGGTATTCTGAGGTGTTCTTAAGGCAGCTATGATGACTTTTTTCTTCTGGCTGGCACTCAGAGCCCTGCGGATAAGGATCATAAAGAGAAACACCACAGCCACTGGCACTATCACAGTGGTAATATTGTAAATAATTACATATACCAAATGGCCAATGGAGTAACTCCAGGGTTCAGTGCAAGAGGACATTGCGTAAATATCGGAGACATTGGTCACAGCAAATACAGGAATGCTTGCCACCACTGCATGTGCCCAGATGTAGATCACCAGATCTCGAGACCTGGCATCTGATATTTTCCTTTCAAGTGGGTATAGAACTGAATAATACCTATCAAAAAAGAAAAGAAAATGTATGAGAAATATTTAAATTCAGGTGCACCTTCTGTGGAAACCCTCCCCACTGACCTACTTCTGAGTAAATGTATAACATATATAGCGTAAGTGGATATCATATGCTGTAACAATTTTCAGGGACTTCCCAGACGGTAGTCTAGCAAAATAACATTTTCTACATAGATGAGAAAAAAAATCTATGCTTTTTAGTGAATAGAATGATAAACATTAATAATTTCAGAAATCACTGCAGAAATCACAAAGCTGGGAAGGGGCATAATATAGGAGAACAAAGTCATCCTTATGAGCTCAGCAGATGATGCTAACGAGATGCAGGATTATGTTTCCCAGGTTCAGATCAGCAACTGTAATGGGCTTGCTAGTTTTAAATCCAGAATATAATACATGACTTTTTATGCCATTTATATTGTATAACCTCAAGTTTGATATAGTTTTCTTCATCACCTTTGGTTTCAAATGGCAAAGCAACCTTTAACTCAGTGTTAGATCATGATTCTGTTTTAAGAGTTTATGTGTAGGCTTTAATATGTTTGTATTACATTCTGAATTACTTTCATTAGTGAGCTGATTTATGCAATGTTCAGGGTGTCCAGAGAAAGCTGCAATGCAGAGTTACAAAGGAAGTTACAAAGAAGGAATCCAGTCTGAAGCTGCTGTTCAGCTTAGTTTCAGTAGAACCTAGGGATGGCTAGCTTACTATAGAAGTGTGGGCACACTACTCCTCTTGCTTTGTCAAGTTGGGATACCAAACAGGATCTCCAAACCATAAGTGGTTCCAAGAGGTCTTTGTTTCAAGCTATTTCAAGAGATTTAAAATTTGCTTTTTACACAGACAGATTTACGGTTGAGTATTCACTGGTACCTATTACCGTGAGAATTGAGGCCCTGTAAAAATTCTTCAAAGAGACTGTTAAAAGAATGATTTAAGAATACCAAACAGGAACAGGCAAACCATAACTTGGTCATGTTTACCAAATAGACCTTTTGCCCGATAAATGGATTAATAATGAGAATGATAACCTCAGTTGGTAATGTTGGGCTAGACACTCTCAGTCTGTTGTTGTAATGATAAAATGGAGAAGGGAGGTTTATCTGCCACCATAAACTCACTGAAGAAACAGCAGGATACAAATGAGATGAGTGGATTCAAAGATGAAAAGGTAGATAGATAGTGAGAATAGTAAGGGGAAGGTGTAACTGGCCACCATGGTAGCTGTGATAGACAGCCATATATAAGGAAGTTTACCTTGTATATATTGGCAATTGGCTCCTTAAAAACTAGATTTAGGCCTCAGAAATATTGACCTAGTTAAGTTAGGCTGACCGGAGCTTCAAAATCCAGCCAGTTTATGCCTTTTTCCCCTTTCTTAACCTAACTTACCTAACAGGATGATACCAAAACTAAAATGTTACTCTTAGCTGCATGGGCAGAATGAGATATTATTAAAGATATTAAGTGTGTAGCACTCACAGACCAGATGGGAGAGAACGGCAAAAAATTTTTGCCACTTGCTTTTAATTACTGTATAATGCTGGATATGGCTTTTATATGTTTTTATGGTTTTAGAATGTTGTGCATCACCTAGAGCCCCACGGTCGTGGGGATTAGGCGATCAATAAATGTAATATAATAACAATAATTATAATGATGATGATGATTGGAACTAAAGAGAGAGCAAGTGAGCAACTGAACTGCATTAACAAGCCCCACTAAATAAGAATCAGTCTAAAACAGGGGGGCTCAATTTTGTTGAGCCTGCTGGCAGTTTTGGAATTTTGAGAAAGGTTAGTGGGTGCCAAAACAGACTGGTTGCCTCCCCATACATATTTTAAATAAAGTTTCCATTAAAGGAAATACTGCGGGTGTGTGAAAGACTTCGGGTTTTGTAGGCCAATAAAACTTTCAGGTTATAGTTTCATTGCCTACTGATATTTATGCGATTAAAATAAATTATGACCTCCTAATCTTTGCTAGAGTGAGGCTTCTGATAGGGGAATCCAGTTAACACCAGTACTGAGGACTTCATAAACCTGAATACAACAGGTTTTATTTGGAGTTTGTGTAAAAGTATTCTGGATGTGGCAAGAAGATAGGGTGGGCTGAGACTGGGGGATCACAAGTCCTCCAGCTTCCTCCTCTTTTCTTGTTGCGGGGCTATTCTCATACTTACTTTTAGAGAGGGTCCTTCTCTTTCCTTTCTACTGGTGATGGGGCTGTTGTGATGAAATAGTTTCAAGGAAACACATGCCCATAATGAAGACAAATAGAACCAAGCTGCAAACTCAAGTGCCCATTACCCTTTACACTGTAGCTACTGTCACAGCTTTGCAGGGGGCAGCTGGAACTTGGTTCTCACACCACCACTCGCATTGCCACAACTGCAACCTCTCCACCCTCCCAGCATCTTTATTACACTTCAAAGCTGGCTGGAGAAGTGGCATGTAATAGGTGTGAATTCTAAGGGGAAAGGGGTGAAAAAGTAACAAGCAATTTCAGTGTCTTACCTATCTAGAGCAATGGCAGGAAAACTTAGGATGGTCACTGAGCAGAAGACTTTGTGCAAGAACTTGATGATCTTACAGAAGGCCATGGTATAAATCCACCAGCAGCAGTGTGGACTGGCACTGAGGATGATGTCAAAAGGCACACAGACTAGGCTGGCACAGATCCCCGAGCAGGCCAGGTTCTTAATAAACCGATTGGTTACGGACTTTAAAACTGATGTCCTGCATGTTGACCACAAAACCATGAAGTTTCCTGAATAAAAGGAAACAAAATCAATCCCTGAAAGTTAAGATAATTACAGACAGACAGGTATATAAATGGCAAGTTCAGTTTTTCAAATAAGACTCATTCAGACTAGACAAGCCCTTATAGATCTGTCGTCAGATCTTTCAATTTCATATACTAGTTATGGGAGGAGGATTAATTGGAGTGGGGAAGAGGGAGTCAACCCTTTATCTTGCACATTATTTTCCCAGGAAAATCTCACCCGCACCCACCCACCCACGTTTATTTCCCCTATCAGGGAAAATAGCACCTTAGGGGAAGAGGAAAACAGTGTGTTGGGGGAGGGGGGGGGAGAGATACAGTCGCAATCAGATTCTATATCACTACCAGCCTAGCTGTTATTACAAGAAATTTAAAGAGGAAGGAAATCCAGTTGCAGATCTCCAGTGACTCCTCTATAGTTTGGTTCTTAGATATAATTTGTACTCAGCAATACAGCTTGTTCTCTGAAGTTGCCATTGGATTTTTGCACTGCTGAATGATTCCACTTCTGCAATCTGCAATCAGCTGGAAATGGAATTGAAACTGCAGTTCTATACAACATTTAGCATAGTGCTTATATTTCCCATAAAAATTCAGCAAAATTCTATTAAATATTTACTCAGAAGTGAAATTATCTATAGTGCTATAATAATTAAAAACAAATCTAGAAGCAAAACGAAAAATGAAAGGGACAGGAGGGGAACCTGGAAGATTATCCGTTCGTTCCTCTTATAACAGTGGTGCTTCCACTGATACAAGAAATTCCATTGATATATAGCTTTATTGCTGTAGTGTTAATAACAATTTATTGCAATTGTGTACTAGTTCTGAGCTTTGATTAAACAAAAAATCTCACCCTTTTGCTTGCAGAGTTATAAGGAAAAATGTACAGCCCAGTAGCTCCACCAGGAAAACAGCTAGAGACTTGCTTTAAAAAGGGAGGAAGAAAGCTGGGAAATAATAAATTGTTGCAATAGACTGCTCTAATGTTACAATGATACCTATTGGGGAGGAGGCCTCAAAAAGTCTTGCAGTGGTAGTGGGAGGAATGACCACTGGAGGCACTGAAGTAAGGGAAATGGGGCTGATGTGGAAGGGCCCTGAAAAAAACACACCTTCCTGTTTACATGGCATCCAAAGTTTCTTTGTCTGCATTCTTTCCAAAAAGTTTCTTTCAAGTTTCTTTGAGGAAGCAGGGCAAAACACAGAAACAGGACAAACAACGGTATGTGGATTTTTCTGAAAACAGCGCTGCTATAAGGAGGTCAAGACAGAGGAAAACATTCATGTGGGAACAGCCCTAATCTCTGTATAAAGGATAGGTTATAGTGAATTAGGATGTGCCTAGTGTGCAGGATGCATTGAACCCAGAGTTACTGATTGTTACCAGCCTCTCCATCTAATTGGATGTTTTTAAACATTTGGAGCAGTGGAACCAACTTTTGGTTCTGTGACATACATGCCAACAAATTTAACATTATCCTAAAATTAATGCTATTATTTTCCATAATTCAGAAGACTTGGTATTGACTAGTCAAAACATATCTCAATAAAGGGGAGGGTGGGGTAAAAATACTTAAATAAATAAAAATAAATAAATAAAAAAAGATAAACTATGGAAGTAGCTATGGTTGAACAGGAATTTTTAATAACTGCACAAGACTTGTTTTCCAATTCACATGGCCACATACTTTGCTTTTTCAGTCCATGTGGCAATTTTTTCCACCCTGGATAAAATGAGCATGTTTTACTAGCACCACTAGTGAAGGCATTTGATATATAAAATTATAGTTTGGGTTTATGGCAATCAATACAAGACATACACTGAATTGGATTTATTTTTTTTAATGGTGTCACACATCACTGAAATTATTGGTCAGCTTAGTCAATATAAAATTCCTATAGAAGTCAGCCTTCTGTAAGATGTAGTGGTTTCAAATTATTTTCCTTTAGCTTCCAAGTTGCTATAAGGCCTGTCACTGAAAGGTTCCTTCCTGCAGGTACCACGCCATAAAGTCAACGTCTTGATAGCCATCTTTTCAACCACACATGCTTCAAACAGTTCTTTGCTCATTTATATGTGTAATAAATTGAGTTTTTTCATTTTTTAAGATTTCCAGCTGGAAAAAGTACTAGATTTGAGTCCAGTAGCACCTTAGACACCAATTTTAGATTTTGGGGGTATAAGCTTTCAAGAGATCACAACTCCCTTTTGTCAGATACAGGTAGGAACAGAGAACCCTCAGTCCTTATATCCCAGTCAGAAGATGGGAGGGGTGCTCCAAAGAATGGAATCAGGGTGCAGAGGTACAATACAAAATGTAATCAGCTTGATTAGAGCAGGGGAGAAATGCTTAGGGGCAGACAAAGGAACCATTCAAAAGGTAAAAACTTCCCCCTCCCCTTGTTAGAAAATGACCCTTCCTAAAGAATTTTAAACACAAAGATATCAAGTTCCTCAGCAGCAAAACACCATTTCCTCTCCCGTCTTCAAAATTATATTGTGGCATTGCCAGTAATTTCTATGTCTTCCTGCACTCACAATTTGATTTATCATCATCAGAACCATTTTCTTTCCATACCACCTACATTGTTTCTAGCTTTTATACTTCAGAGGTAATATAAATATTTCTCTAGTTGTAATCCAATGAAAGTTTACTAGGTTTATTACTAAACAAAAATGTCTTTTAAAAAGTTTGTTTCTATGAAAACCAATTATTCCTTATTCATATAATGTTGCACTTTATTTATGTTGCATTGAACTTTCACAGATACATAAGCTGTGGATAGCCATCTTCAGCTACACACAGGACCTTTATGCATGTCCATTTCCCTTGCTTTCACTGTGAATCACCGT
>NW_015173135.1:593578-622359 GCF_001447785.1 Gekko japonicus
ATTGATCCCCCTCCCCTTCAGCACTGAGACCGCTTTCAGTCTGCTGTTTCCCTGGATTTTGTTAGATGGCTTTTGTGACGATTTTTCCCCTTGGTTTGCTTCTAAGCCAAAGGTAATTTAAAAGCACATACATTCCCTTGGACTTTTCCTCTCCCCCCCCTCCCCTCAGAGGCCAGTTAGTCTCCTTAGTGGTCAGTTTTGCACTGGGTGTGTCTTTTGAAATAGGAGATTAGGAAAGTCATTGCTTTTGTCTTGTTTACAGGAATAACCAGTTACCTCAGTTGGTTAGAATGCAGTGCTATTACCTGCAAGACTGTTGGTTTGTTTTTTTAAAAAATACATGGTATTCTTTTAAATTGACTCTGGCCACAAACATTTCAAATATGAGTCTGATGCTGTGGAACTGGAACAAAAAGGGGGGGGGGAACTCAACCCAAGATAAGACTGTGAACCAAAGGGCTAAGCTAACAATGTATATTATAAAAGTACAAATATTTATTAGGGTGTACACATGTTAAAACATACACTGATAAAAATCTTTATCTAAGTATCAGACTTATAAAAACTTATCAAATATTAATACATATGATGGGTAAACACTTTCCTACAGTCTGGTCCATCTCAGCATCTGGTTTTCCCCCTTTGCCTGTCATCTCATTTCCAAATAACACCAGGGGGGGGAGTTCGGGCTGCAAAGCATTTTTTTCCTTAAAACTTTATTCAATACAAATGGATAATTAACATACAATAAACTGGTATACAATAATATTTTGTTACAGTGACAACATGCTGTCATAATAAAATAACAATCCACTCCAGAATACAATTCAAGGGTAACTTTCTAATTACAATTTTATTCTACATCAGTCAGGAGATTTAACATATACTGGTAGCCTTTACCCAGATGTGCAGAATTAGAAATATAGGTCATTCACTCTACAGTTACTAGGAAGTATATTATACCTTTCCATATAACCTAATACCAGTTACCATTTTTCAGTAAGTGTAGAACAGTAAGTAGTAGAAGTAGGGGTCGTTTTATAGAAAAAGAGCTAGGGGAACTCATTAGCATAACTCATTAGCATATGCCACACCCCCTGACATCACCGGAAGTGTGTCATAAGGCCACACACCCCACCCCCAAAGGTCCCGGCCACCGCTGCCGGCCTTGCAGCTCCACTGCCGAGCCCCATGAGGGGCCCGGCGGTGGACCTGCAAGGCTGGCGAGAGTGCAAGGAAGCCCTGCGAAGGCCCTCCCTGGCCCCAGGCAGGCAGGGGTGGGGAGAGGCAGGGAGGAAGCAACTTACCCTCCCTCTTCTCCTGCCTCCTCCTGGCTGAATGAGGGCCGGAAGCAGGGGGTGGGGCTTTGTCATGTGCCCCGCCCCCCGTACCTCACCCGGGGGGACTGCGATCCCCCGCGATCCCCCCCGAAATGACCTCTGAGTAGAAGTATTTTGTGCTAGATTATCTGGTTTTTTTATATAATAAAGTATTCCCATATCTTGTCATACCATAGTAAAAGTGGGTACCAGTTTATCTTTCCATTTAGGAGGATGGCTAATTTTGCAGCCACTAGGAGAGTCATGATCAGCTGCTTTTTTGTTTGAGTAGTTTGCAGATCTTTCCAATAATTTAAGAGTAACAATTCTTGGGTAAATTTTACTTTACAACCTTTACATTCATTTGCTCCACTACATCTTGCCAGAATTTATTGCTATAAATACATTTCTACCAACAGTGGATAACATTTTCTAAATGACCACAATTCTTAGAACACATAGGATGAGTCTTTCGCTTTATATAATGCTGCCTTAAGGGAGTTAGGTACCATCTGATGAGTAATTTAAATGATTGTAACCTGGTATTAATATTTGATGTAAACATTTGAGATTTCCTAATCATATTCCAATCATGTTCAGTAAAACCAACTGTGCAGTTTCTTTGCCATAGATTTTGATATCTAGGTGTTTGCTTGGTTTCAGGCTCCAAAAAGAAAGTAAACCTTTGATGGTCCCTTCATTTGTTTTAAGTATATTCTCAAAATCTGTTAGTGGTCCTTGGAAAGCTAGTATTATATCCGATTGTTCTGGTAGATGCTTTAGTTGTAAGTATTGATACCAGTTGAGTTTACTGTCTAGCTTTCTTTCTAACTGGGATTTATCTAAGATGACTCCTCTTTTTACTAAGTTATATAAGCGACTTATTTTTGTTTGCCTCCAAATTTTAGAAAATCCCAAGTCTTCCCTTGGCCCAAACCACTCTTGATTTAGAAAAGTTGACAATGAAGAGACTTTTCCTACCAATGTGTCCTGTCTTTTATCCCACATTTTAGTGTGTTGTGAAGAAACATTATTGTGGACTTAAGATGGTCTAAAACGTTGTTTATTCCTAATTATTTCAGTTATCATTTTTGGTTGTTGTGAAAAAGTCTAATCCCGTCTTCTTCTGCTCCTTTATAAAGCATCCTTACAATATTAACCAGATTTGATGCTTTGTAGTAAAGCTGAAGATCCAGTATGTCTAATCCCCCTTTCGTTGCTGGTCTGAGCATGATATTAAAAGCAACTCTTGGTTTTCAGTAAGCCCATATGAACTCATTTAGTATTTTATGCCATTTCCTTATTTCTCTGTTTGGAATTTCTATAAGCAGTGTTCTGAAAATAAATAAAAAATTTGGAAACAAAACTTTTAATTAAATTCAATCTGTCAGACCATGTTAAATTCAGATTATTCCAGTTTTTTAGTTTGGTTGCCACTTCACAATATGTTTTATCATGATTGTATTTAAGTAGGTCTTTCATTTCTACCGGGACTTGTATTCCTAAACGCCACCATGTGAATGTAATCCATTTGTAAGAGTATTTGTCTTTAAGAGAGGTAGTTACATTTACATCTATATGTAAAGGTAAAAATTCAGATTTTGATTGGGTTAATACATAATCCTGAGATTATGCTGAAAGCAAATCATTTATTGTAATGCTGCAAGAGGTTTCATTGGGTCAGATATATATAATACAAGATCATCTGCAAACAGGCTTATTTTGTGTTCGCTGTCGCCAATTCTTATTCCCCTAATTGCCTCATTTTGCTGTATTGCTTCTGCCAATGGTTCTATACTTAGAGTGAATAAGAGAAAGGACAGGGGACATCCCTACCTTATACCTCTAGTGATTTGAAATGTGTTTGCCTTTACTTGAGCTGTAGGATTTGCATATAGCATTTGGGTGATCCTAAGGAACTTTTCTCCAAAATCCATATGGAACAGCAGTGTTTTAAGATATGAGGTCTCTAAATTATCGAATGTTTTCTCCATGTCCAGGGCCAATAGAATTGTGTTGGATTTATTCATTTTACTGTAATTTATTACGTTCATAATTACTCGACTGTGCGACTGAACAACAACATGATGTTCAAAGTCCTTCGAATGTTGTCTCTTATATTCATCTTGGGTATGAACCCCATTTGATCAGGATTTATGCAATCCAGTATGTTTCAATTTGCCATGACTGTAGTGAAAATGTTTGCATTTGTTTCAAGAGTGCTATCGGGAGATAGAACGTTAGAGAAGTTAAGTTTTTATTACCTTTAGGTATGGTCACTATATTAGCTGCTGCCCATGATTTGACCATAGTGCCAAATTCCATAATATCTGCAAGAGGTTGGGCTAGTGAGGAGGCAAAAACTTTGTAAAATTCCACCAGAATCCATCTTTTCCAGGCAATTTGTTGTTTTTTTTAAAAAATGTATTGTGTCCATTATTTCTGTTACTGTGATAGGCCTTTCCATTATTTGTCTGTTGGTGTCGGAATTTTTTTTAATGACCTTATTTGTTGTCAAGTCATTTATGGGCACATCTTTCTTTCTAGTAGCTTGTACCTGAAGATGGTCCTGGGGAAGGCAAAGTTTGGAGAGGGAGTTTAGCAGGGATGTGATGCCATAGAGTCTGCCCCCCAAAACTGCCCCCAAAGCTGCCATTTCCTCCAAGGGAACTGATCTCTGTTGTCTGGAGATCAGTTGTAATTCTGGACTAACTTCAGGTCCCACCTAGAGGTTGGCAACCCTGTGCAACCCAGCAAGATCTAATCTTATTAACTTTGTGCAACATTTTCTGTACTTCACTTTTAGACTATAAAAACCTCCTCACTGAAGCTTTTCAGTCATGTCAAAAAAGCTTGTTTAAGTTTTTAATTTTGCTCTGCATTCAGCCTGAAAAAGAATTCTAGTGAATTCTAGTCGTTTGCTCACTACTTTGTGATGTTTTAGTTACGTTTCAGAAGATAATTTTATACTACTGTTACTTTACTTTGTAGGGGTTGTTGTTGTTGTTGTTTTGAGATCATAATGATTACTGGCAATTTTTGCTTTGAAGAACACTGAATTTTTTCAGCTGGGAACCTAAAGCTGGAGGAAAATGGCTTCTACAATCTAATCAAATTATGACGCATGCTCCTAAGACATCACATTACAATATGTCTTCTACTACCACCTCTGTCTTTCCCTGTGAAGAAAGTTACAAACTGCAGGTTTGGTTCACCCAGGAGCTGCGGCTGATGAAGCGAAGGCTTAGTTACATCCTCAAAATCCACTGCTGATCTCCACCAATTCTTCTCCTGACTTTTGTTTCTACCTTGCCTATCTAGTTTAAAGAGAAGTTCTAGGGAACTTGAAAACCTTCCCAATGGTTATGCTTTATTAGTTGCTGTAGATTTTCCGGGTTGTGTGGCCGTGATCTTGGCATTGTAGAACCTGATGTTTCACCAGTAGCTGTGACTGGCATCCTTGAGGGACTGGTGGATGCCGGTCACAGCTACTGGCGAAACGTCAGGTTCTACAATGCCAAGACCACGGCCACACAACCCGAAAAATCTACAGCAACTAATGAACTCCGGCCGTGAAAGCCTTCGACAACATATTGGTTATGCTTTAGTTGGTTAGTTTAGGTTTACCACCATAAAAGAGCACAACAGCAAAATTGTTATACTATTGTTAATTTAACCATCATTAACAATGAAGTTTCTCTAGCTGCTTCTAGCAGTATTACTACAAGCTAAATGAAGAAACTGAAACTGAAGTATAAGCTTTAACATCACTTTCATTTTTTGTGCTATAACAATCTCTGGATGATAGTAGTTAGTGTGTAGGGCTGTGGCATGGATTACTACAAGAGCTGGTGTCTACGGAAAAGGTACCTAAATTGGATGCAGGATGTGGGTTGGAGTGAGTAATTTCAGGGAAGAAGAGAGAAGGCATAGACATCCAAAGACAGGGAAATCACAGCCTCTTAGTCTAACTTTAGTCATTAGGACAAATTGCTATATGACAGGGAAATGGAATTTTAGTGTTAACTAAAGAGATATGAGGCACTGATGTTATTTTGTTTACTAGATTTACAGCACCTTGCAGACACTCAAAGCAGATTACAAAATTAGAACCAAAAAAATGGAATAAAGAAAAATGTGCAAGATATTTCATAAATAATCCAGTAGCTGGTTAACAAAAATTCAAAATTGGTGCAGTATAAGTAGGATAATATATACAGCAACCAATGCCACAATCTATAACCCTATTAGCACAGAGGACTACTAACCTTGTCAGTAATTGTCAGCCTGATGGCCAAGGCCTAATTAAGGCCTGAATTGTTTTAGTAAAAAGATGCTAGCTTCTCAGAGATGGAGCAGTATAGCAGAAACTTTCCCTAATGTCTTGGACCAGTAAAGTAACGAACTTATGTGAGCTGAATTTCCCGCAGAATATTCACAAAGGAGACTTCATTTAAAGTGAAATGCATCTATTGTTTGAGGTAAATCTGTCCATACAATCAATGCTCCCTCTAAACTATCCTATAGTGGAAAATGATTTATATATATAGTGGAAATTGACTTATGCCTAACTATGATGATCCATGGCCTTTATATAAATTACTGGCCAAGGAAATAGAAATAAAGATTGAAATTTAAGTGCCAGTTAGCTGGGTGATACAGTGTCAGTTAGTTGGGTATTATGGTTTACAAGGGGTGGACCCGCGATACTCGCGGGGGGGGAGGCAGAGGAGGAAGCAGCAGGAGGAGGTAAGTACCACTCCATCCTGCCGGTTCCCCCCGTGTCCTCCACTTCCCCTTGATCTCCCCCCCATTGCCTCTCCCCCCGGCTCCTCGCTGCTCTCCCCCCCCAACCCGGCACTGAAGCGACGGGCGAGCGGGAAGCCACTCGGCCCTCGCTATTTCCCTCCCCCCCAACCCGGCACTGAAGCGACGGGCGAGTGGGAAGCCGCTCGGCCCTCGCTACTTCCCTCCCCCTCCCAACCCGGCACTGAAGCGACGGGCGAGCGGCAAGCCGCTTGACCCTCGCTATTTCCCTCCCCCCCAATCTGGCACTGAAGCGAGGGGCAAGCGGGAAGCCGCTCAGCCCTCGCTGTTTCCCCCTCCCTCAACCCGGATGCAGGGGACGCTCTGTGAGTTTCGGGGGGATTTAAGTATCCCCCCGATATTTTTTTACAGATTTAGGATTTTTGTGCATACCAGGGGGCCGCCCTACGTGTGCACAAAACTCTCCCTCCCCCCCAGGTGCCCCCGATGTGTGGATTTAAGTATCCGCACACCAGGGGGCGACTTCATAATTAGATATATAGATTAGGATAGATTAGGTTTATTGAGGTTAACAGCACTAAGAATTGTGAACTGCCACTAGTAGTACCACACTAGGTTATACCATCTGTTAGTCAGCTTGTATAGAAATATTAATCCCTGTAGCCCTTATGTCTCCCTTTGAATGTTCTGTAGTCTCATGTTTCTCTCTTGGAATGTATCTAGCTGACCTCCTGTTGGTTTGATTTCCTCTCGAAGCAATGTGGCTGACCATTTGCTCAAATTGCCCCCCATAAAACCAAATGCCTCTGCTGAAGCATGGCAGAGAGGCACGTAGGCTCCTGGGAAGGAGGGGCTCTGGGTATCGTCTTACTGCAGAGGATGAGTCCTAGACCCAACCTATCCCCACCCATTCACCATGACAACCCCAAATTTGGAAAGTACCTGTCTCATTGTGGTTGGCTACTGGCCAGGGCCAGCCATAATGAGATTGCGGTTCAAATTGGCTAACCCTTAGAGAGGAGCTCACTTTTTTGGCTTGCTCTCTCTCTGTTCCTGCCTGTACCCTAGAATGCTGTCTTTGTCATGGGTTGAGGCAGACAAAGGATTCTTTGTGAGGAAGCACATGGCTCTGTGCCACAAGGATGGAGCTACTCTTTCTCAAGATATTGGACTCTTACTATGGACTATTGACCCTCCCTTCTGTTGGTAAATATGCTCTATCGTGTAGTTAGGCAAAACATTGCCAGGTTATTATTTTATAATCTTTTCTAGTTTGATTGCAAATTCTTTGATAAATAAACGCTATTCTGTTTATACCTTGTGACTGATTGATGTACCTTTGACTCCAAGCTTAAATCCTGTCACCTGAAACCGCTCTCTCAGTTAAGCTACTTTATGGTAACAAGTCCAGAGGCCAGTTAAGAGTCTGAACCTTCTCTTGGACTGGAAGGGACTATAGTTGAAAGGTTCTGGTGGCTGTGTCTGTAAATCCAGAGAGACTACCTCTCCTGGGTTCTGTGTAATTCATTGTTTCAGTCTCTGAGTCTCTCTCTTCCATTCCTGGACTGGTCTGGCAAGTGAGAGTATCAGGACACAGCTATTAATAGGTCTGAGGCTCAGGGTAGCGAAGACCACTAGTGCCTGGCAATGATGGGACAAGGGGTACCAGTGCTCCTGGGGAGGGAAAAGTACAGCGGTAGGACCAGGCAGCAACAGAAGGGAAGGGGGCAGAGAAGCAGAGGAGCTCAGCTGCCTTCCAGCCTGTGTCCCATCCCAAAGGTGGTAGGCAGTGGGGCTAGGATTAAAGACCCCACTCCAACATTGGTGCTGTGCAACGTCAGGTCCATAAATAAGACCACAGTCCTTCATGCTGGAGCAGGAGGTGGATCTGGCGTGCGTGACCAAGACTTGGGTGTGAGACGGGGAGACAGTGGCTCTCTCCCAGCTGGCTCCTCCTGGGTTCTCGGTCCTCCACCAATCTCGGACTAAGGGGCTGGGAGGAGGAGTGGCTCTATTCGTCTGGGAGGCTTACTCCTTCAGGGCGTTCCCGCCGCTAAAGCTCACAGATATAGAGTGCACTGGCTGGGCGCGGGAAGCCGGGGAGAGTTTGGCTATCTGGCTGGTGTACCGACTGCCCAATGCACCATCTAATGGCCTGGTGGAGATTGTGGTCGGCTGGGCATTGGAGCACCCTAGACTGATAGTCCTAGGTGACTTCAATGTCCATGCCAATGACCCGGCCTCCGCACAGGTGATGGACCTGGTGTTGTCCATGGCGGCACTAGGACTCACCCAATATGTAATGGCCCCCACTCACCAGACGGGGCACATGCGCGATCTGATCTTCGAGGCAGGGGTTACAGTGAACCAGATTACTGCCACGGCAGTACCATGGTTGGACCACCATGCCCTGAAGGCCTGCGTGAATGTCCCACCCTGACCCTGTTTGGGCAGCTAGTGGATTTTAGCTTGCCTGCGGAGCCAAATGGACCCAATGCGGCTTCAGATGGCCCTTCAAGATCTGATGCCCACTGGCATCTCATTAGATGAGCTAGTGGATGATTGGCACAGCCGACTCTTGACAGCCATAGATGAGATCGCTCCTGGATGCCCTCTGCGCCCTCACTCTAAGATGGCTCCATGGTTCACCCAGGAGCTGCGGCTGATGAAGCGAAGGCTTAGACAGCTAGAGAGACGGTTTCAGCGCGCCCGTGACGAGACCACAAGAGCATCTTATAGGACGTTTATGAGATCCTATGAGATGGCAGTCAAAGCCGCTAAGAGAGAGTATTATGTGGCCACGATTGTGTCTGCAAGCTCACGCCCAGCCCAATTATTTAGAACAATTCGGTCTCTAACAACCCTGCCACAGAGCAGACCAAATGTTAAGGAATTGGATATTGGCTGCGAGACTTTTGCAAGCTATTTCGCAGATAAAGTCTTGTCACTCTGCCACGACGTCCCCGCCACAGTTGAGACAGTAAGTGAACTCGAGGCTCCAAGCATATCTTCTAGTCACGTTTTGGATCATTTCAGCCCACTCAGCCTAGAGGAAGTTGACAAGTTACAGCCATACGCCCTACCACTTGCAGCCTTGATCCATACCCATCGTGGCTAGTTAAAGCGAGTCAAGATGGGCTACAAGGTGCCCTAAGGGATGTTATCAACAAGTCCCTCCTTGAGGGACTGTTCCCTGGGGCACTCAAGGAGGCAGTGGTATGCCCTCTCCTAAAAAAAAAAAAAACATCTCTGGATCTGGCTGAATTGGCCAACTATAGGCCAGTTTCCAATTTACCCTACTTGGGTAAACTAATTGAGAAAGTGGTGGCGACTCAGCTGCAGGGTTTGTTGGATGACACCTCCATATTAGACCCCTACCAGTCCGGCTTCCAATCAGACCACGAGGCGGAGACAGCACTGGTCACCCTCCCAGACAACCTTCTGAGGCACCTGGATCGGGGCGGATCGACAGTGTTGCTGTTGTTGGACCTGTCAGTGGCTTTCGACATGGTCGACCATCAACTACTAATCCACCGCCTCACCGACGTTGGGATTCAGGGGTTTGCCTTGCAGTGGCTCTCCTCATTCCTACAAGGTTGGGGACAAAGGGCACTATGGGAACAGCTGTCCCAAAGGTACCTGCGGAGTGCCACAAGGGGCGGTACTTTCCCCGATGCTATTGAACATCTACATGCGCCCCCTTGCCCAGATTGCTCGGAGGCATGGACTGGGCTGTCAACAATATGCGGATGACACCCAGCTCTATCTGTTGTTGGGCGGCCAGTCAGACTCTAGCCCGGGAGATCTGGAGCTGGTGTTGCAGGCCGTGGCCAGATGGCTTCGATTGAGCTGGCCAAAACTGAATCCGACGAAGACGGAGGTCCTGTGCCTAAGTCAAGGCAGGTCAGGGTTAGGGATCCCACTCCTGTCCTTCGATGGGGCGCCATTGGTGCCAGCGTCGAAGGTGAGGAGCTTGGGAGTGCTCCTGGATGCTTCTCTAATGTTGGAGGCCCAGGTAGCAAACACTGCTAAGTCAGTCTTTTACTATCTTTGGCTGGTAAGGCAGTTGGTTCCCTTCCTTGAATGCAACGACTTGGTGACAGTGATCCATTCTATGGCCACCTCGAGATTAGACTACTGTAATGCTCTCCACATGAGGCTGCCCTTGACCCAAATTCGGAAGATTCAGCTGGTGCAGAATGTGGCGGCCAGGCTGTTGATGGGACTCCCCATGCAGGAGCACATCAAACCTGTGCTGAAAGCACTGCACTGGCTACCTATAGCGTACCGAATTCACTTCAAGGCGCTTACCTTTAAAGCCCTTTATGGTCAGGGACCTACCTACCTAAGGGACTGCCTTTCCCCACATGTTCCCCAGAGAATACTACGGTCAGGGTCACAAAATTGTTTGGCCCTCCCTGGCCCTAGGGACACCAGACTGGTATCGACCAGGACCAGGGCTTTTTCTGTGGCAGCTCCAACATGGTGGAATGAGCTTCCAGAAGAGGCCAGGGCCCTGTGGGACCTTTCACAGTTCCTCAGGGCCGCAAAAACTGAGCTCTTCCACTAGGCATTTAGGTAAGGAGCTGCGCTTCATCATCTATGCCCTGTGCCAATTCCATTTCCAGCCTGGCCCTGCCGATAGTGGATCCTACCACTGAATGTATGTTTTCATATGCACTTTGTACCGCCATCGCTATGTCAATGGTTTTAATAACTATGTTATGTATTTTTATATTGATATTTATATTGTTGTTTTATCTATTGTTCTAATGTAAGCTGCCCTGAGCCTGCCTCAGCGGGGAGGGCGAGGTAAAAATCAAATTAATTTAAAAATATATAAAATAAATAAACTGTGGAATCTAGTGAGCAAAAATTCTACTTTGTGAGCTACTGGGATTAAAGTTGTGAGCAAGTGATTTGGCTACTGCATAAATTATTTGATCTGACACCATCCTTCCTAAGCTAAGACAAAAATGTGTGAGCCAGAACTAAAAAAACTGTGAGCTAGCTCACACAAACTCAGCTTAGAGGGAACACTGCATATAATTCATCATAGGAAAATGCAGAAGCCAAAGAATTAGTATACAAGATAAATTTACAAAAAGTCCAACACTTTTCCTAGATACTTTTTCCAGTGTTTCAGACCTCTGGTCCTTCCTCAGGAACAAAGAACAACTGCTGAGAGTCTCATTCCATCCCCTTATGAGATAATGTTTTTCTATTATTTCTATATTGAGCAAGGTCTCCTTAACTCTACCAGCACCCCTAAAGGCTGCTTCAATGTATCAGGACCAAAACATGCCTCCCTCTTTGCCTGACCAACAAAAAATGTCCCTCTTTGCCTGACCAACAAGAAGAATCTCTAGAAGACTCACTAGCTACAACAGCTTGAATCTTTGTAAACACCTCAGTAAATTCATTTAGTCTTGCAGAACATATTCAGTCTGTTGTTGATTAACTACAGATCTGCTTTTCCTTGCCCGATAATTAGATCAAATTGTCCTGCAAATGCAGAGGGCCAAGGCAATTATAATTAATTGAGAGAATGAGGTCAGTATGATCTAATCACAATCCAAGAATAAGAGAAGGATGAAAAGGGACCCTTGGAGGTCAGAAACAGGCTAATGGCTGGGCCACAATGGGATTGTCCCTTGTTGTATGTAAACTATGTCTAGTAGCTAAGATAAAGGTTATACCTGCCACATGGAAAGCTGCTCACTTGGCTTTGAAGGCTCCCTGATAATAAGCAAAGAAAGCTGGAGGGGATGATGTAAAAATACCAGTTTAGGCTATAATCCATTTAATTTGCTCATTTCAGTTTTATATATGCATGTAGTTGCCATTTACATTGCATTTTTACGTACTATGAAACTTACCTTGTGAGTGCGTGTGTTCTGCTGTCAAGTCACTTCCACCTTATGGCAACCCAATGAATTAATGTCCCTCAAAATGTTCTATTGTTAACAGCTTTGCTTAGGTCTTGCAAATTGAGGACTGTGGTATCCTTGACTGTGTCAAACCATCTCGTGTTGGGTCTTCCTCTTTTCCTGCTGCCTTCAATTTTTTCTAGTATTATTGTCTTTTCCAGTGAGTCCTGTGTGTGGTCATAATGTGACCAAAGTGTGATAGCTTCAGTTTGGTCATTTACTGAATGTGTCTCCTGAGGTAAATGTCAATGTTTTCATCGTTCCACAGAGTTAAGATACCACAGAGTGTTAAGTTTGTTCTATACAAGATAATATTTAGTTAAGGCTGGTTCATATGTTTACACATGTTGTGGAGCAATTGTTTTTCTAGCTCCTTGCAGGACAATAAGCTTTGGAATATACTTGAAAGTTGGTTTTTAATTAAAATATAGATTTTTCAAATTTCCTTTTTAGATATTTTACTTTATTTATAGCCTGCCTTAATACGCCTGCCTGTATAAGTCAGGATTCCCCAACTTTTTTACATCTGCCAGCACCTTTGAAATTCTCACGCAAGGTTGCGGGTCCAACCACAAAATATTAGAGAGTAAGGTTATGCATAACTCTAGTAGTAACTCTTCAACATCTCAGGCAGAAGCTCTGGTTAACTGAATTCCTTTTAAAATTAACATATTTTTAAAAATATTTCTTCCTTACACATAGTTGTTTTTAGTCACTCAGCAAAAAACCTTGCACTGGGGTGGCAGCTGCTGCGAGATACTTTTTTAAAAAAAATATCTAGACAGCCAATCAGATCACCAAAGAAGCCATGCTAGGCAAAAGGCTCAGTTGGCCCTCTCTGCTTTCTGAAAACACTTGGTGGACACCAGGAAAGGTATCAACAGGTACCAATAGTACTCATGAGCCCCACAATGGGAACCTCTAAGTACTGTACTGTAATAAGTTTAAGTTTTGCTACAGCTGCTCTTTCTTTATACTGTGTTCAAAATTAATTGCTTGGCTCAAACTAATAGTTTTTTATAGAAATGTTAGTGCAGGTTAAGGGTAAATACTCCTATCACAACACCAGGATACTACAAACAATACAATAGATTAGCAAGTATAAGAAAATGAGAAAGGCTCAATAGGATGTAAAAAAGCACCAAAACAACTTAATGTGACGCTCAAACTAAGTCCTCTTAAAGGGATTTGTTTACAATAATTCAGTTCTGTCATCTATTTTCTCTCATCAGATGATACATGGAAAGATCACAATCCTTACAAAACCCAATTGTGCATGTTTCAGCCAATGTTTTACAGATCACTGATTACAATAGGAAAAACTTAAGTACACACTTAGCTCTCACATTGAAATAAAGTACTCAAGGAAAGCTGAATTGGACCCATTCTGTATTGCTGAAGTGATCCAAGAGCGCAGAGTTCCTTCCCATTAGCATCAAAGTTTTATTCTCTTTACAAGTACAACAACACAGGCTGCTACTCTCAGTTGCCATAGCAACACTTTTGTGAAGCTAAAATCATTTTCTCAGTTAGATCACAAACTTGGTGAGTCATAAGAACATAAGAGACGCAGATGTTGGATCAGGCCAAAGGCCCATTCAGTCCAACACTCTGTCACACAGTGGCCAAAAATACCAGGTGCCATCAGGAGGTCCACCAGTGGAGCCAGGACATTAGAAGCCCTCCCAGTGTTGACCCCCCCCCAAGCACCAAGAAGACAGAGCATCCCTTGCCCCAGAGTCCCTGTTAAGTACGAGACTCAACACAGCTAGTGAACAGTGAATCAGCTTTATTAACTAAGTCAGAAGAAATCAGAACAAGAACGAGACAAAAACATAGAGCAACAGGCTCTCTTTTAAACAGTCCGGGCTTAGGTAGCCATGCCCACATGTCAGCTAACAACCAATAACTATTTACAGATAAGGTCCAATCAGAGTGCTTCCCTCCAGGACATTGTGCAGCTCTGATTGGTCTATTTACAAACCTTGGTTCAGACTGAAGCTTAACATAGATTTCCATACATAACAGTCCCTATCTATACCTTGTGGCTAATAGCCACTGATGGACCTCTGTTCCAAATGCTTATCTAATTCCCTTTTGAAGCAGTCCATGCTTCATTTATTTCTGTTTTATACCTAACTTAGCAAATGGAAATCTGCTGCCACATTTGAAGCAACTTGACCCCCCTGTTACCAAGGAGTCCCTTCCTAGGCATGTTACTGTCTATACAACTCCATCTTGGCTAAACTTGCACCTTGGCAGCCATTTTAGGAACCAGCAATGCTTCTCTTTGGAGAAGCTGAGGTTAAGGTTCTCCTTAGGCTGTGCTAACATGCGGCCAAAACTTTGGGCAGGAGACTAATTCACTGATAGGACATCTGCATGTATGACGGACCCCTGTAGCTCCCCATCTGTCTGGCAGATTTTTCCCGCCAAATCTTCAGTTCCCCTGAGTGACTGAGTTGCCCTACAGTACCGTAGTGCTTAAAGTTTCTAGATCTTTTCCCTCCAGATCAACTGTTTTATTTCCTCTCTCAGCTGATGTTGCTAATTAGAGAGCTAGTAGAGCAGCCAATCACATAAGCTCTTCTCTCCAGGGAAGATTAACTAATGAACTCCTTGACTCTCTGACACAAGCAGAGTTTTTAAAAGCCTGCTTTTTCTTTGCATCACAGCATGTATACCCATCTCTGCAAGGGCTCACAAAGCTGGTCACCCACCTTGGTCTATCAATGTAATTTCATCAGCAAATGCAAGTCCTCATGACCACAAAATCTAATTACTATCAAGCAACTTGGGGGGGGGGGTGATTACTTTTACTGACTGTGATTATCTTTCTCACTCACACAGAGGATTTTTAACTGTTTCGCTATTCCAGGTTTGAGATCCTTCATTATGAAATGACCCTGTTCAGTCAGCTTTAAGCTGCGCTTCTCCACAGCTTCACTTAGCCAGACTCTCTTCCAGCTCCCATAACTGCTGTTTTCAGCTGACCCTCTCACTAACATTCTGTCAGCTCTCATTGGTCACTCTTAGGGAGAGGTGGAACCTAAGCTGCCCATTTATTTATTCTTTAAATTTGTATCCCGCCCTCCCCGAAGGCTCAGGGCGGCTAACAAGGCCATCACACTGACCTTCTAAATGTCTCCTCCCAACCTGCCTCAGGCATGGATGAAGCCTCTGCCCTGAGAGCCCTCTTGTCCACCTAGGATATTCTCGCACCTGGATGCAATCACCTTTTGTTGCCCTTCTGGGAAGCCCCACCCTTAATTCAGTGAGAATCAGGAAATCCATAGATGTTCATCCTGGATGCACCCTGACTTCCTGTACTTTACAATAATTTCTTTGATATTCTTTTGTACTGGATCCTATAACTTTCCCTGATCCACCAGCCAAAGTGTCATGGTCATCTCATCCCCTCCACTTGCCCAGAAGCTGCAACTCTGCTTTTCTTTCTTCCAGGCTCTGGGACGGTTCCTTGCCACACACAGGAACATCTTCCACTGCCTTACCCTTTTATTATTTCCCAGGACCTTTGAAAGCCCTGCCTAAAGTCTTTTATCTCTGTTTATTGCTTTTCTCTTTAAAGCTCTCCTTTTCCCTCTCTCTCCCACTTCTCCTCATGGCTGTTCCCCAGCACAGAATTCTCAGTCAGCCAGTGGCTTGGCTCTCTCTTTCACTCCTGTTATGTAGCTCTTCAAAGAATGCCATTCTGAAGACAACAATTTCACTGTTCTTATGCTTGAGTAGCTTTTAAATTCCTGTACCCCTTTTCCCCCTCAATAAATTCTAAACCATGCTTTGGAAAAGATCTGGTTATTTCATGGTTACCGGTAGCCCATCAAAGGTACTTTGAGTTGCTTGCACACTACCCAGGTAAAGATTCCTAAATCACACATTCTGCTCCAAGTGTAAGTTTTCCAAGCAAGCCAAGCTGTGAACAGGGAAGAGATTTTCCTCTGTCACTGAGTTTAATTCCCCCAAATTGGTTGTGGTTCCAGGTGAATGACCCAAACCCAAATTAGAGCACCCGCTGCCCACACATGTCTATGATACATGTGAAGGGGAGTACATGTGGTAACACACATGGAAAATAGCTCATTAATTAAAAAAGTAACACCTGTAAATCCATGAAGAATATGTGCTACTGTACTTTGTTTTCTGGGAATTCAACTTGAATGATCTATATTTTAGTTTTTATTTTAGCAGAGAACACCAAACCTCTGGAGGTTCCTTGATTCCATCCTGGTTTTGTATAGGATTGCCAGATGGTTTCAAGAAAAATGGTGGGCACACTTGATAAAAAAATTGTCAACTAATATATACACACATACTCTCAAGATGAAAGGAAAGAAAAATAGAGGCTTATGTGTGGAGATGAATTGTTGAAGCTTTTAATGGCATACGATCCCACTGAGCCTGTATTAAAGTGTTTATAAAATTATGCATGAAGAGGAGACAGTTGACAAAGAAACATTTTTCTCCCTCTCCCAAAATACTAGAACTCAAGGGCATCCAATGAAGCTGATGGGTAGTAGGTTCAGGGCAGCTATTAAAGAAATACTACTTTACACAGAGAGTGATTAAAACGTGGAATTTGCTGCCAAAGGATATAGTGATGGCCACAGGAATAAACAGTTTTAAAAGGGGATTAGATAGATTCATGGAGGATAAGTATCATTTGCTACTAGCCATGGTGACTGAGGGGAACATCTACATTTAGAGACACTAATCCTCTAAATCCCAGAGCCAGGAGGCAACATCATGGGAAGGCCTCTATGCCCTGTTGTTGGCCATCCAGAGGAACTGGTTGGCCACTGTGTGAGACAGGATATTGGGCTAGACAGACTACTGGTTTGATCCAGTAGGGCTTTTCTTATGTTCTTACATTCACCAGCTTTATTTGATCTTGGGGGCATAACAAAGTACCAACATCTATTATTTATTTATTTTTTTAAAATTAGTACCTTTCTTCCTCATGGAACCCAAGGCAGCATACAACATAGATAAAGCCCATAAAATAAACTAGATTAAAAACATAAAAACCAAAATTTAAAATCTTAAACCAGGACTGCTAGTAAACTTAACCAAATATAGTCCTAAATAAAACCATCTTCAACTGCCTCCTAAAGACTGAAAGTGAAGGGGCCAAGCACATTTCTATGAGAATATTGTTCCATCGTTGTGGGGCTGCTACTGAAAAGGCCCTCCCTCGTGTACTCACCAAATTAGCTTCTTTGGTTGATGGGACAGTCAGGAGGGCCTCTGGATGACAGGATGGCACCTGAGTTTTGGCCACTGTGTGACACAGAGTGCTGGCCTGGATGGGTCATTGGCCTGATCCAACATGGCTTGCCTTATGCTCTTATGTTCCTTGTGATCTTAATTTCCAGGCAGCAGCAAATATTAAGACAGTCCAGATATCCCCAGTCCCAAGCCATGTAGACCTTTAATGGTCAAAACCAACACTTGAATTTGGCTCGGGAGTGGATTGGTAGTCAGTGTAATTGCTGTAATATTGGGGTCACATGCTCCCAATAGCTGGCCCTGACCAGTGCTGCAGCCTCCAAACACTCTTCAAGGGTAGCCCCAAGTAGAGTGCACTGCAATAGTTCAGTCTAGATTTAACTAAGGCACGGATCACTGTGGCTAGATTTGACTTACCCAAGAACTGATGCAGTTGATGTGCCAGCTGAAGCTGGGCAAAAGCACTCTGAACCAGAGCAGCCACCTGATTTTCGAACATAGCACTCTCAAGCTGTGAACCTGGATTTTCAAGGAGAGTAAGAGATCTCAGGTCCCATGTCTCCCACACACAGTCCAGACCCAGGTGTACCGTATCTGTGAGAACTAGGCCAGAGAATCCTGTGGCACCTTAAAGTCTAAAAAATCTATTATAGCTTTGTAGTTACACATTTCTAAATTTAAAGAATCTAGCATTTCTAATGTCATGATTAAAGTTCACATAATATACAGTTCAGTCATGAAGTTGCTTTCAATCTAAGCCCATTGAAATCAATGAAATAATTAGAAAGGAATAAATCTACACAGGATTTTACTAATAGTCTAGCAAATTATATTTTATACTGTATAAAGGGTACATAATAGAAGACATAATACATCCAAAGCTAAGCATTTTAAAATCCCCATTATCCCAAAAGGGAAACAGCATATGCTTGACTTCAGCACTGGAATCACTGGCACAATTACCATGGAATTCTAAGCATGTTTACTCAAAAGTAACCCTCCATGAACTCTATGATGCTTATTTGCGAGTATATGTGCATAATTTTGCAGCTTTAATGTACTTAATAGCTAGCAACAAAGTGCCTGTAGTCACTAGGGCTGCACAAAAGATAACAGTTCAAGATAGACACCCTGTCCACATACCACCCTCCATGGAAATTGCCTTCAAACTCTCCAGAATTTTTTCCTGCCATGATCCCTGAAGATTTCTTTTTCTTTAGAAGATTCAGTCCTGCCATCATCTACTCCTACAGTCAGCTGGAACCAACATGGGAAGTTGACTGGTTGGCTGTGAAAGTCTGTTCCTTTCCAGCTTTCTTCAGTTGAACCAACAGGATTTCTCCAGGTGTGTCCTGCCTGGCTGCTGAGTGGTAGATTTGGTTCTCTTCAAACCGTTCTAGCTGTGATGGAGAACAAGCAGATGGGGGTGTCACTGCTTTATCAACCCATAAAGGAAATAAAGAGTGCATGGATGAGGGCTGCCAGCTCCCATGCTGGAGGTGAGGGAATCCACTGGCTAGTGGGGGGACTTACCAGGAACAGGAGGGAGGCCCAGGCTGCGTCACTGGCAATGCGACAACATCACTTTTGGAATGTACCGGAAGTGACATCATCATGTCAGCGATATTGCCACAATGCTCAGGTATTTGGACAAAAACTCTATGGTAGAAGCCATTTTTACCATAGAGATCAGAGCACTGCTGCAACATCACAGTGTGATGATGTCACGTCCAGTACATACCAGAACTGTCGCCATTGCGTTGCCAGTGACATAGCCTGGGCTCCCCCCCACACTCCTGGTAAATCCCCCTATCCCTCACTGGTTGCCAGAAGGGACCTGGCAACCCTAGCATGGAAGCAGCTTGGAGGTGGTGGTTGCAGACTTACTAAATTAGAAAATACTGGGCATTTATATGTCCAATATTTTCTCAGATTATTACTGGACAGAAAGGAAAAATATTGAACTACCCAATTCAAAACCGAATACCTGGCAACCCTAAAGTTATTTTTGAAGAGCTCAGGAACACAGATGGTCTCTAAAGGATGCTATTGAATTAAAAAAAAATTACACTGGGAAGTAAAAGGCATGGTGTGATACCATAAATTCAAGATGTATAAGATATCAATATACCTGAAAGCAGATTACTATAATCTTAGCATTCTAAAACCATAAAATGGAGATTCACCCACAATCAATAACAAGATGAAATGTACTGAGTATATTGTATATAAATTTACCAAATAGCATAATATGGTATATTCCAAATCAACTGTCACCTCAAGCATTATTTAAATATATTCCACAAACTATATATCCAAACACACAGGGTACTGATCATTCACACAACACAGCAAATGCCTTACAATGTAATCCTAAATAATAAATGGATTTAGAAGGATATAACTTGGTTTAAAATTGCACTGTTAATTATGGGTCTTTAAATAATCTTAATTAATCCAAAAGTACTGCAAAAATGTGAAAAATTATTATTTACATGGAGATTTTTTCATATGAAGGAAAGGGATTGTTTCTCAGTTATGTTTATTTTGTATTCTAGAATTAATTACTTATTCACTTACCTAAACTCATACAAAAACTTGCACAAGTGAATACACCATATAAGTATATAGGGGCCCAAAAGGGAGGCAGACTAAAATGTCACTCCCCTTTACCTTGGAAACTTAACCCACTTTCATTGCAAGATGCAGTGATTAAAATGGCAAGGAGGGATCACAACCTTTAAAACATTTAATCTGAGTAGTGATGTGGAAATTACAGAACCACCCAAAGAATAATTTCTTGAAAGTAAGCACTTCTGAATAGATCTGAACAGGATTCTGAGTAGCCCTGCTCACGATTACTCTCTTATTATAGTTTGGGAAATAATGAAGTACTTCATAACAGAAGTATATTCTTATCTGTTATTTTTGCATTAACAAAGTTTAAAAGAATAAATTGTGTAAATAATATTTGTTTAGAAGTACTATGTAAAATGACTTCTAATAACAAAGAGATTGCAGGAAAACTTTATGCTATTAGAAAATACATTTAACTTTAAATATGGAATAAATATAGAATATAGTTAAATTTTGGTAACATGACTGAAATATCTACAGTTTGGAACTAGAAAGGTTATAATAGATTAGCAGTGCAATCCTAACTAGATCCATGACTTCTGTGGATTTAGAAAGGTGTATCTCTACTTAACACTGTAATGTTAAAAATAGCATAGAAGTCATATATCGATAAGTGAGTTTAAGTGGAATAAAGATCTTAATTTTTCAAATATTTTCACATTCAGCATTTTTATTACAATTTATGCTTCTAAATTAGATTATTTTTACGTTATCTAAAATAGAACTAGTTAAGGAAAACTCACTATGATTACTAGAGATCAGGATCAATATAAAGAAAAGGGCTGGGTATGGTTACGTAAAAGTTAACAATGAACGAATGGGAACTTGCACTTCAGGACATAAACAATTTTACTCAAGTCTGAATTTTATTTAATTATTTAAAATAGATTTTGCCGTGCCTTACTCCTTCAAAGGACCCAGCCAAACATATAGGTAGTGTTCTCACACACACTGAATTGTATAGACTATTATTCTAATGCTTTGCTTACTAGAAATGTGCGTAAATTGTAGCAGATTCTGATTATATGTGATGGGGGTGCCTTTAAACTTCAGCATACTGCAACACAATTATAAATACAATCCAAGTAATAAATACGCAGAAACTTGGGGGGAATGTGCAGTTTTATGATATATAAAAATCAAAATTTTATATTTTGGTTTATAATGAATTTGTTAATTGATGCAAAAGTATTTTTTACAAAGACATGAAAATCTCATCAGATACTTGGATTAAAAGATTATATGTTACATGTTAAAAAATTTATGGATTATAGTGATGGAAAACTCTTACTTATAGATGTGCAAGAATTAGTGAATGAGAAGTTGATTTGATTTGTTTTTTTCTTCTCAGACCTAGTTAACAAGTGTTGCATTACCGAAAGAGTTTGTACAAGAAAATTCCAAATTATGTATTTGCTATTTTGTAAATTATGTTTCTTTTAAATAATAATTCTAAAAGTTTTGATTAACTTTTGTACTTGAAGCTGTCTTTATGTGGTCTGAGTAACAGAATACTGGGGGGGGAGGGTGTTCTTTATTCAAAGGTCAGCTTCAGATTTCAGAAGAAGTACTGTCAACTGAATGCAAAGATGCTTTCTCATTTTCCATAATGCCTGAAGCAGAACTTGTCCTTCTCCCCTTCCACTCATGCACACATCACTCTTGACAACTTCAGCATTTAACCACAAATAGAAATGCACATTTTCCCCTTAGGAGGTTGTAGACAAAATACCAACAGGCAATTTTATGTAAGAAATTTCTGTCCTGTCTTTCCGATATTACTGATTATTTACAATATTGACAGTAACTAGTGACAGACCAATCAATAAAATCAACAAAAACATAAAAGCATCCATTAGAAACACTATGCTTCAAGATACCACCTGTTTAAACACAACATAATAACAGCTTCATATGCAGAAACAAATTTCATATGAAGAAAGGTATGTGGATCATGAAAGGTTTAAAAAGTTAACACTAACATCATGAATTGAGGCAAAAAGCAAGTTGGTAACAAGCATTCTATGGAAAAAAGGCCCACAGGAGAAATCCCCACAGAAAAAACACCACAATCATAAATGCTCACAGGAAAAAAGTCCACACAGAAAAAAGCCCACATAGAAAGAAGCCCACATGGGAAGATACCATGTAAAGTACCATAGATATTTATGTGTATGGATAACCATTCATCTCCATTTATGAGATTGAATAGGTACTACCTATATCTTATATTGTTATTTTAGGATTAAAACATGTCATATTCACATGCAACAATTTGTGTTGGATTTTATCAAGTATAATTAAATAATAATTTTGCTATGCTATTAGTAAATTACTTCATTACTATACAAAAGTGACCTGGATGAAGAAGACTTTAATGCTCTGTCTTAGGGTTGCCAAGTCCATTTTCCACCCCCAACGGGGGACTTTGGGGGCGTTCCTGGAGGGGGCGGGGCATCCCCAATGTGATGACATCATGTTGGGGACGTCTGCCGCCCCCCCAACCACCCGTGCACCAGATCTCCAGAAACGGCAGTTCCCTGCACTTAAAGGAGCCAGCGTTTCCCTTTTAAATGCAGGAGCCAGCATTTCCTTTTTAAGAGCAGCCCCTTTAAGAGCAGCCGCGTTTCCCTTTTAAGAGCGAAGCTGGCATTTCCCTGCAAGCTTGCAGCGATCCAGCTTGGGAGGAAACACGGGTTCCACACACTTAAAGGGAGAGAGATGGGGGGCTGTGGGTGTTGGGGCTTCCCCCGCCGGCCATCTGGCCGACAGCGGGTAGAACCCCCCAAAAAACGGGGGACCCCTGGCAAACTGGGGGGTTTGGCAACCCTACTCTGTCTTGAGTGTAAAGTCTTGAAAGGCAAAATACAGGAAATAAAAGTGACTATTTTGATAACAATTAACTTTTGTAAGAAGGAAAAACAATAACAACAGAAATTAAACTCTATATAAAATATTTTTAAATAAAATTAAATACTTTAAACTGATTAATTTACTATTTATCAACCTTTGTAATGTTGGTGTAAAGTAATTTCTAAAGTAAAGACAGAAAGATGTTAAATTACGTATAGACTCTAGTATACACAGCTTTTGAACAACTATATGGCTTAAAATTCTTCAAATAATTAATATTATTTACTTATTTTGTTATTAAAAGTTAAAACCATAAGATAACATTAAAATAAGTCAATTTCCTAGCTTGATTTCCCTTTCCTTGTGTTTTAACAAATACAGTGTGGTACATAAGAACATAAGAGAAGCCAATGTTGGATCAGGCCAATGGCCCATCCAGTCCAACGCTCTGTCACACACTTGCCAAAGATACCAGGTGCCATCAGGAGGTCCATCTGCGGGGCCAGGACACCAGAAGCCCTCCCACCCCAAGCACCAAGAATACAGTGCATCAATTGCCCCAGACTGAGAGTTCCTATCTATACCTTGTGACTAATAGCCACTGATGGATTTCTGCTCCAAATGCTTATCCAATTCACTCTTGAAGCTGTCCATGCTTGTAGCCCCCGCCACCTCCTGTGGCAGTGAATTCCATGTGTTAATCAATTCTTGGGTGAAGAAATACTTCCTTTTATCTATTCTAGCCCGACTGCTCGGCGATTTCATTGAGTACCCATGAGTTCTTGTATTGTGAGAAAGGGAGAAAAGTACTTCTTTCTCGACCTGCTCTAGCCCACACATAATCTTGTAAACCTTGATCATGTCACCCCTCAGTTGTCGTTTCTCCAAGCTAAAGAGCCCCAAGCGCTTTAACCTTTCTTCATATTGAAAGTGTTCCAACTGTTTCATCATTCTAGTTGCCCTTTTCTGCACTTTTTCCAATGCTATATCCTTTTTGAGGTGTGGTGACCAGAACTGTACACAGTATTCCAAATGAGGTCACACCATTGATTTAGACAGAGGCATTATGATACTGGCAGATTTGTTTTAAATTCCCTTCCTAATAATCCACAGCATAGCACTGCCCTTTTTTATTGTAGTCACACACTGTCTCGACATTGTCAGTGAGTTATCTACTACGACTCCAAGATCTCTCTCTTGTTCAGTCTCTGCCAGTTCAGACCCCCATCAACGTGTATTTATAGTTAGGATTTTTGGTCCCAATGTGTATCACTTTGCACTTGGCCACACTGAACCCCATTTGCCATGTTGATGCCCACTCGCCCGTCCCTGACAGATCTCTTTGGAGTGCCTCACAATCCTCCCTGGTTTTCACCACCCTGAACAACTTTGTGTCACCCACAAATTTAGCCACTTCACTGTTTACACCCAACTCCGAATCATTAATGAACAAGTTAAAAAGCATCAGACCGAGTACTGATCCTTGTGGTACCCCACTGCTTACCACTCTCCACTGAGAAAATTGCCTATTTATACTCACTCTCTGTTTCCTATTAATTAGCCAGATTTGATCCACAAAAGAACGTGTCCTTTTATTCCGTGATTTTTGAGCTTACTTAGGAGACTTTGATGAGGAACTTTATCAAAAGGTTTCTGGAAGTCAAGGTAAACAACATCTATTGGGTCCCCCTTGTCCACATGTTTGTTCACTCCCTCAAAGTACACTAACAGGTTAGTGAGACGAGATCTTCCCTTACAGAACCCATGCTGAGTCTGCCTCAATAGTTTTTGCTCATCAATGTACTTACTAATTCTTTTCTTAATAACAGTTTCCACCAATTTACCCAGTATTGACATCAGACTGGCTGGCTTGTAATTTCTCGGATCTCCTCTGGAACCCTTTCTAAAGATGGGAGTGACATCAGCTATCTTCCAGCTCTCAAGAATGGAGGCAGATTTTAATGAAAGATCAAATATTTTTGTCAGGAGATCCACAAGTTCACATTTGAGTTCTTTCAGAACTCTTGGATGTATGCCATCTGGACCTGGTGATTTCAGTTTTTAAGTTGTCTATCAGCCATAGGACCTCCTCTCTTGTCACCTCAGTCTGAATCAAGTCTTTGAACACCCCTTCCAAAATCAGTGGGAGAAAGGCGGGTATATAAATATTTTAAATAAACAGTATTTCTGAAATTCTGGGAAAGCCACAATAAAGCATTAATGCAGTGATCTAGCTATGAACATGCAGGCCCTTATTCGTAAGCTGTCTGCAACTTGAAATTGCATTTTTATATTCATGTCCTATAGTGAAAATATGAACAACAGTTTTAACTGAAAATCAGGTGAAAAGAAGTTGCTACCCTGTGGCAGCTGCTGTAGACAGTGGCCTATTTTGTATCTACACCTTCATCGTGCAAATTAGCCCTTAGCATTATGCATGTCTATTGCAAACATCAACTTTTTTGTTTTGTGGCAACATGAAAACAAGAGTATGTATAATTTGTCTGGTGGCCTGTTAACTTCAACTGATTTGGCATGGAGCAGGGGTCACACATGGACAATTTCAAGCAGCCTCCCTGTGCCACTCAGATCATGAAAAATGGCATTAAGGATATCAGATGCATCAGTGTGCACGGCACGTGATGAGTGATCAGTACAGACATTGCCTGGATCTTCGCGGAGCCACATTCACAATTATCATCAACCACAAGAGCCACATGACTTCTGTATACTCTGTGTGCCACTACACACACACACACACAATTTATAATTACTAGGAAACTTCTGAGCAGAGTATGGAGTATGGAGAACATGTCTCTCCCTACCATTGCTGAAACTTAACACAGTCCTTGAAAGGGATTGCAAGTCAGATTTATGACACAAAAAAGTGTGCTAGCTTTCAGGTTCTCCAGAGTTCTTTATTATGTTGGATATTTTAAAAAATAATATCCATATGTTAAAAATTCCCTTTCAATTGAACTCCAGCATTGCAGTAGTGCTCAGAAGAGCCACAGGTGGAATGTCAAAGAGCCACTGAGTGAGTACCACTGGTCTAAAAGAACAACAAAAGTTACAACACCAATTGTGTGAAAATAGGATTCACCATTATTTGCAATTTGAACTCCCAAGGATGTTTCAAATGCATAAGATGCTACCTTCAATCTTTTCCAAAAATTAAAGTTTTGTGTTGCAGGCATTATTGTTCCATTTTCCCCAATATGATATACACTTCGGAGAAAAAAGTCATTGTAGTCATTGCTACAAGATGACATAATAATCACTTAGTTTGCCAGTGTTAAAATAAGCTAGATAGAACAGCAAGTCAATTGTTTCTGTGTTTCCATTTGCACTTGGGTTTGTGAGCAATGGTTGAATGAAGGGGAGGGGAATACAGATAACATATAGTGCTACCCAAAGTACTCCTTGTTCTTTTAAGATACCTATCTTTCATTACTCATGCAGCATATACTTGTAAGAACACAGAAGTGGTATACTGCTGCTATCAAATGTTACAGAAAAAGGCTCATTATAAGGCTATCAGTACAGCTGCCTATTCCCAAACCCAGAATTGTCCCATTTATTCTTCTTAACTGTTCAGTTATATTGCAAGAGCTGTTACAGTACATTGCTAAGGGTGCTGATTGCGAGATGAGAAGTTGTTGTTTAAATCTTGGCAAAGCCACAAACTATAGCCTTTAGGCAAGCTGCAGTTCTCTCAGCTTCTTGCCTGTAATACAGGAGAATAATCCTGTAAAAGAACTAATTAATTTATAGAGTTGTATGACTGATAATAGTTGGGTTTTTTCTGAATTACCTGCTGCTGTTCTTGAATATGCATCACTGGGTGTTCACAGCAGATGTTGCCCCCACAGCATAAAAGCCTACTGGTATACAATCATGGCTCCATCTGTGTTTTCTATTTCCACTTTGGTGGGATATTTCAAAGCTACCTCTTTATGCTCCTGCTACTTCAACAAATACTTCTTTATAGATACGCATTGAGATACCTCAAACCTTCGTGCCCCTACACTGAGATAGAGAGGTTTATGCGGGGGAAGTCATGGCTCTCCACTGTGAACTGTCCATTCAAAGTGGTGCTTAACCAGAACAAGCTAAAATAAAATGGTTTAAAAGTTTAAATAAACGTTTTAAAATAAAGGAGGTCTGATGAAGTAGACAGTCATTTCTGTTATACCTAAACTTTACAGATTTATTTTAACAACTGACAGATATGTTGCATTAACTGTAATTAGTTTTCTCTCTCAGATATTAATCTTTTCCTTTCTTGTTACACTGAAACAACAAATGCCCCTACCACACATGGTACACGTAATAAACATCATTCACCAGTGGTTTATTTGCTTCATTTATCCCCTGCCTTACACCTCAGAAGGGACTAGGGAGCCAAAGCAGCTTACATTGTTCTCCTCTCTCCCATTCTATCCTCAACAACCCCATGAGAGAGGTTAGGATGAGCAGGGCTGGCTCGCTCACTAGGCAAACTAGACTCTCGCCTAAAGCGGGGCCATCATGGTGGCACCAGACTGAGCCACCCTCCCCCCGCCAAAAGCCCCCCACCCCGCCTAAACCTCACGGCGTGTGCTCTGGCCACCACTGCCTCTTTACCCGCCCGCCCCGCATGACTTTCTGGGCGCCTGCTCCAGTGCGCCACTTCGCTGCCCAGCACAGAACTCTGAGGGGCACAGCGAGGTCCCTGCTGGTGGTCCAGCGCACCCGGGTAAAAGTGATCGGGGCGAGCTTCCTGCGCGGTCGGGGCAGCTGGTCTCCAAAGCTCCCCGCCTTTCCGGAGGCTGCTGGAGGGGGGCAGCCTGGGAATCCAAGGTCGCCCCCGCGTTTCGACAGGGATAACTCTGGCAGCAGCCTTCGAACATCCATCGGTGCTTCTGGCATCACCTCCCTCCCCACCCCTTGTGGAGAGAAGGCCCCGAGGCCCATCGCCACTGGGTGATTTGCTCAGGCCCCAGCAGATGTTCCCTGGACAGGCACCGGCACACGACTGGCCTCAACCTGGCCCAGAATCCCTTCCAGTTGGAGAAGGCAAAGAAAGGGGGCGGGAAGACCCTTCCCTTTGCCCCACGGCTCTGTGGCCAACAGGAGACGTCGAGGCAGAGAAAGAAAGCAACTAGGAAAGCTCCCCCCCGTCCAATCCCCAGGTCTTTCCCCTCGGTTTCCATTCCATGCAGGAGACCATGCAGCAGGAGCCACGGTCAGATTTGCAGAGGGAAGGGGCTGTGGAGAAGAGCTGGCTGCAGAAATCTGATCTGGACACAAAGGCATACCCCACCGGTCCTGGGATCCCAGGTAAACACACCAGCTTTGTGATGGAAATAAGAGGTGAGAGGGCCCGAGCAGATGATCTGCGATCTGAAGGCGGGGGGGGGGGGGAGATGGAGAAGAGAGCTAGCGGGGGGACCACTGAGCCGTTTATCATCTGGCTTCTCTGGGTGCCAGCTAAGCCACGCAGCAGCCCTTTCTTATTCTAATCAGCACACACAAACACACTTTTGCAACTTCCCGCAAACCTGCCTGCGGAACGTCCCTCAAGCCCTGCTGGGAGAGGACGCCGGCCGTCTGAATGCAGAGGAGTCGGGCGGCAGCAGTCGCTTGGCTGTGTGACCCCACTTTGATCTGTGTGACCCCACTGTGTGACCCCCCTTTGATCTCTCCCCCTACCCCGGCATCGGGTCCATTTCCTCCCGTGTCATCCACCCACTTCGTTTTTGCGCGCCTGTGTGAAAGGCTTGAATGGCAAGGGCACCAGCGACAGGAGAGCGAGAGAGGAATCCCCCCCCCAATTCTCACCTGCCTCTACACCTGCCAAGCAGAAGGAGGCAGGAGCAGTGCTCCCTCAAAGATGCTGTGCCTTGGCTGCTACATACATTAGTTTGCTCTGGAGCCATCCTTCCTGAGCTAAGACAAAAATCTGTGAGCTGGAGGATGAAAAACTGTGAGCTAGCTCACACTAACTCAGCTTAGAGGGAACACCAATGTAAATGTGTTAACCTCA
>NW_015173135.1:623331-648779 GCF_001447785.1 Gekko japonicus
GGCCCTCTGCTCCTCGCAAGCCGCCATGGCGGCTGCGATCGCCCGGTTAGGGCGGCGGGTGAGGGGCAAGGGGGAGCTTTTGGGGGGCGGGGCGTACTTTGGCGCCCCTGAGGGCCAGCGCACCCTAGGCGAGCGCCTAGTTCGCCTAGCGGGCGAGCCGGCCCCGGTTAACCTGGATGGCCCAGGCTAGCCTGATCTGGTTAGACTGTGGAAACTAAGAAGGGTCAGCCATGGTCAGTATTTGGATGAGAGACCACAAAGGCATACCAGAGAAGCTATGCATTTATGTTTGAAAATAGGTGGATGCAGGGGGGGGGCCTCAGAAGGTATCCTCGCCTAGTGTGCAAAAAAAACCCTGGGGCCAGCCCTGAGGCTGAGAATGTATGACTGGCCCAAGGTCACCCAACAAGCTTCCATGGTACAGCAGGGATTCAAACCTGGGTCTCCCAACACACTAACCACTACACAACATTGACATTTATTAAACTTTTCTCAAGAGTATAACTTAGAGTATAACCATGTTATTGCTTATCCTGTAAGGATATGTGGGGGCATCTTATTTTCCCCTCTCCTACTATTTCCTCTTTTCCTTTCTTGAAAGCCCCATATCCTCTACCCTTTTCTCACTTCCTTCTCTACTTCCCACCCAACAGCCTACCTACCTTCATCTCTCTCTGTGTCTTCAGCTCTCCCTCCTTCTTTCCCCCCTAAAAGACTCTCCCTGGGAAAAGTCTAGACTGAGAAGCACAGTGGAGAACCTGTAAGGTTGGGAGCACCTTGCTTTTCTCAGTATTACCCTCTCTTCCTGACATCTGCCATATCCCCAGCTTTCCATATTTCTTCTCTCCTTGCTACCCACCAACAAACCTCCTTTTTATTTGCTCTCCATCTTCAGCTACATTTATTATTTACTTAATTTATAACCCCACCTTTCTCCTCAATGGGGACTCAAAACAGCTTGCATCATTCTCCTTTCCACCATTTTATCCTCACAACAACAACCCTGTGAGGTAGTTAGGCTGACAATGTGTGACTGGCCCAAGGTCTCCCACTGAGCTTCCAACACAGAGTAGAGATCTGATCATGGGTCTCCCAAATCCTAATATGAAACTCTGATGACTTCCCCACACTGGCTTTCATGGGATGACTGCTATTGAACCAGTAACAAGGAGCTAGGCCTGGGTAAGTCATAATATGCATGATAGCAAGTTACCTGGGGTTGCCGCCAGGCCTGGCCTTGATGAGTCTTCCCTCAAAGGCCAAAATAGCTCTGGAAGGGGCCCTGCCCCATCACCCCTGCCTTTTTACTGACAGAAACTAAGGCTTGAAGTCTGGCAATACCATTGTGCCTATCAACAGTCACTGAAGGCATTAATTTCTTAAAGTTACAGGCACTGCTTGTATCAGGGGGGGAAGACTTTTAACCGTAATCTATTTTTTAAGGTTTCAGATTTTTCTGCATACCTGGTTCCTTTCTTAAGTTTATAGGAAGATATGTTTTGTCTTCCATGGCCCCAGTCTCTGGAATTGTGTCTACAAATGGGGCCATGTTGAGAATTAGCTACATAGATAATTCCTTTGTATATTGTAAAGACATACAAATTTTTCAAGAATATTTTTGTTTAAATGTAAATAATATTGGCATCCGTTAATATGCTATAATGTGTTTAATGATGTGTAATATACCATCAAGTCATTTCCAACTTATGGCAACCCTATAAATTAATGACTTCCAAAACATCCTAGCATTGACAGCCTTATTCAAGTCTTGCAAACTGAAGGCTGTGGTTTCCTTTTATTGAGTCAATTCATCTCATGTGAAGTTTTCCTCTTTTTCTACTGCCTTCAACTTTTCCTAGAATTATTGTCTTCTTCCTGTCTATGACTCTGGTTGCAAAAAAGAAGTAATAAATAAAGGGGGGAAATAAAGAAATAGGAAGCGGAGGAAGGGAAGAACCCAGTCCGAAAAGTAAACATAGTTTGGCAGATAAGCTGAAAATAATTCTGGCTGTGATTATTGCACTAATTATCACTAGAACCCTATACACTTAGAACAAAAAAAGAGGAAATAAGAAACAATAAATACTTGAGGCATAAACTAAAGCATTCGAATATAGAAAATAAACAAAGTTAACAGAGTAATAAAGGCTAGGTAAATTAATCTAGCAAGTACTGGTTTATACCACAAATGCATAGAAATCCTGCTAGGGCTTATTTTGGGGGTAGGTCTTATTTTCGGGGAAACAGGGTAATAACAAAGACATTTATTCATTTAGCCGAAGAGTTCTCCCTGGTTGACATATGGAGGATAAAAAACATAGATGAAAAGGATTTCACTTTTTTTTCTGCTCGACATAAAATGTGGTCTAGGATCGATATGGCATGGATATCGACTTCACATAAAAAATATAGAAGAAACAGAAATTTTACCATCAACCTTTGCGGATCATAACCCAATCATGTTATTTCTAAAAAACATGTAGGAAACCTAAGTGGACAGTGAATTTAGATATCTTAAAAGATAAGGAGGTAATAGATAAAACCAAAAATATAATAAAAGAGTTTTTCAAGATTAATACTTCTAAGGAAACCCCTGTAAAAGTAATTTGGGATGCCTTCAAGGCCTATATAAGAGGTTGGTGGATTAATCAGAGTGCATGGAAAAAGAAACAAAATAACAGAAAATATGATATATTGAAATTAAAAATACAAGAGGAAGAAAATAAGATAAAAAATAATAAGAAGAATTCAAAGAATATTAGACTCAAACTAAATAAATTGCAACATCAACTTAACCTACTTTTAACTCAGGAAGTAGCAAAAAAATTAGAAACTACTAAATTGTATTATTTCGAAAATGCTAATAAGCCCACGAGGTGGCTGGCATATAAATTGAAAAAAGACAAAGAGAAAAGAATAATCAAATCTCTAAAAAATGAGAAAGGAGAGAAGTCCTCACAAGAAGATGTTAAAGAAATTGTAGAAAACTTTTATAGATGCCTGTATCAAAAATCAAAGATAGTAGATAAGGATGTACAAGATTATCAAGATAAATGGGAAAAGAGTACATTTAATAAAGAACAAATAGCAATATTAAACGATCCGATTACACCTTTTGAAATAACAGAAGCAATACAAAACGGGACAAAACGAAAAACTCAGATGGTATTCCCACAGAGTTTTACCAAATATTTGAAGATCAGATTCTAGATCCATTTAAAGAGTTAATACAAAATATTCCTAAATCAAATAAAATTCCCAACTCATGGAATGAAGCTATATTAACTCTGATACATAAACCCAATTCAAAAGAAGAAATTAAAAATTATATACCCATTTCCTTATTAAATCCTTATTCGCAAAAAAATTTGGTTAACAGATTGAAAAAGGTGTTAATTGACATAACACACAAAGACCAATCAGAATTTCTAACTAAAAGAAGAATACAGAGTAACATTAGAAATATAATCAATGTGTTAAAATACTATGAACTTCATCTGGGGAAACCAATGATATTAACTCTATGAGATGCAGAAAAAGCGTTCAATAATATTAATTGGAATTACATGTTTAAAAAGTTTAAGGTTTGGGAATGTGGAACAACTTCCTTACAATGATAGGGAATATGGAACAACTTCCTTACAATGATAATGTCTATATATAATACACAAAATGCCAAAATTCTGGTTAATGGGGAACTCACTCAGAATATCCCCATACAAAAAGGCACAAGACAGGGTTGTCCCCTATCGCCCCTACTATTTATTTTTACTATTGAGTCTTTAGCTGAAAGGATAAGGGATAATGAAATGATAAAAGGTTTGAAAGTAAGAGGTGAAATTTTTAAACTGCAAGCCTTTGCAGATTACCTGATTGCTATATTAGAAGATCCAGAATACTCTTTAAAGTATCTACTAGAAGATATTCAGGAATTTGGGAACTTGGCAAGCCTTTGCAGATCACCTGATTGCTATATTAGAAGATCCAGAATACTCTTTAAAGTATCTACTAGAAGATATTCAGGAATTTGGGAACTTGGCAGGCTTTAGAATTAATGTTCAAAAGACTAAAATTTTAGCTAAAAATTGCCCACAGGAAACGATACAAAGAATAAAAGAGATATCAAAAATGGAAATTGTGGAAAAGGCGAAATATTTGGGAATATGGATTTCAAACAAGCCATTGATGTTATATGAAGATAACTATCTACAGCTCTTAAAAGATATAAAAAGGGATTTAAAACATTGGGAGAAAATACATCTTTCTTTATTGGGCAGGATTGCGACAGTTAAAATGAATATCCTGCCAAGATTCCTTTTTCCTGCACAGAACTTACCAATACTTAAAAATTATAATTATTTTAAAGATTGGGAGAAAACTATAAATAACTTCTTTTGGCAGTCTAAAAAACCGAGAATAAAAACTAAATACCTTCAGGACAGCAATAAGAGAGGAGGTTTTGCATTGCCTAATTGGCAATTGTATTATTATGCAGCTTCAATGGTATGGGCCAAAGAATGGGCAGTGCTAGAAGACCTTAGAACATTAGCGTTAGAAGGTTCCGATTTAGTAATGGGATGGCATGCGTACCTATGGTACGGGAAGGATAAAATACACTCTAATTTCCATACGCATATAATCAGAAGCTCTCTCATTAAAGTATGGAACATAATAAAATATAAAAACTATACTAAAATACCAGTATGGATATCTCCAATAGAGGTATTTGCTAAACCCTCACTTAAAGTAGGGAAAATTAATGATAGCTACGGTAATTTATTAAATAAACAAGCTGAACTGAATTCGGATGAGATTTTATTGACACATAACATAAAGTTATCCTGGTGGGAAAAAATGTATTAAAATCAGGGTATAATGAAGATTTTAAAAAATAGGATTCTACACTAGTTTAAATGAATTTGACAAAATCTGGTTATCTTCCAGTGATAAGCTTATACAGAAACTCTGCACCATGTTGATAGAGGACTTTTTACAAGAAGAAATTATAAAAACGCCAATGTTAGCTTGGATAAAAGAGATTGGGCACCCAATAGAGGCAGAACAATGGACTAAAACATGAAATTCATTAAAATTTATGAGGGCTACCCCATATAAGGAAAACATATATAAAATGTTCTATAGGTGGCATTGGACCCGATAAGGTAGCAAAGTGTTTTCCAAAGGTGTCCAACTTATGTTGGAGATGTGGGGAAAATGTAGAAACGTACCTCCACATATGGTGGAGGTGTAACAGAATTCAGAAATTCTGGGGGGGAAATTGCTAAAATATTTCTTGATATTTTAAAAATCAATATTCCTTTAATAGCAGAAATATGGTTACTTAACATGATTCCGGACAAAATAAAAAAACATACACAAATAATTACATATTTCTTAACCGCAGTCAGAATATTGATAGCAAGGCGATGGAAATCAAAAAAATATACCTTCGATAAGAGAACTCAAAAACAAGATACTTGAGATAGCTGAAATGGACAAGTTGACTATAATATTACAAAATAAGCCAGAGGAAGCTTTTTGGAAGATATGGGAAATAATATATGACTGGCTGAAAATGAAGAAGATAAATTAGGAATGGGGAGATGCTAGTTAAAGATAATAATTGTTAAATTAGAAAGATGAACCTTTTATTTGGAACAGTTTGAATTCTAAATGGATTTGTTTTGGTTCTTTTATTGTTTGTGGAAACTGAAAATCTTGCTCATTTCCTCCCTGTTTTCCCTTACAACAGACTTGAATTTTTCATTATCCCTTGCCTGTACTGAGAAAAACATTTCAAACAGCCATATTTGCATTATAATAAATTGCAACCAACTAAAATTATTTCAGTTTTTTCCTGCACACACAAAAAAATGTCAATGGCTCTGCTCCATTTCAATTTATTAAAACTGACGTGAAAAGCAACACACAATTTTATTCACCTACAAGACTGGCAGTGTCGCTGATTACTTCACATAAAAACATTGCTATTTCAAAACAACATTGAAGATAATACAATTAATGGAATCATTTAGCTCAGATTATATACCAAGCTGAAAACCATGTCAGAGTAAATTTTATTTATTTTTCTCCCTTTCAGTCTTTATTTTATTGTATTACAGATGAAGAGATACCTTTCATTTAGTTCTCGTTGCTAAGAAACAGAACATGATGTTGGAGAACAAATGCCAACAACAGAATCAAATCATTTCCTTCCCCACACCTACACACCTGCATAAAGTTTGCATTGGTGCCCAATAATTTTTTATACAATAAACAAGAGCACAGAAATTAAGGCAGAGAAAATGGCTGGGATCCAGTGAGGGATTACCTGTAAAAGGTGTGTTTATGTACACTGCACGTAAATTGCTATATGGCAGTTATGACCCTGATTAAGAAATCCATAAATGCAGCTACAGATCATATCTGCTGTGGTATTTATGGTGCCAGTTAATATCCTTATAGATCTCAGAACTAGTAGTTAGTGGACTATATGTGTGTTTACTTACTAATTCTGTTTTACTCTACTAGTGTAGCTAGAAGGAAAAACAGATTAGTGAATGACTGCTAACAGTATCCACACAATTTCCTAAAATAATCCACTGAATTTAATCCCTTTGGTTCATTAATTATTATATTTACTCATATTCCTTTTTTCTGTCAGTAGATTAAAGGAGAACACCTAGTAGGAGTACTCTGTTCTAACTGTATAGATATTATATACAAGAATTTATTTTAAAAAATAAATACATAAAGTATTTGCCTTTGTGAAAATGGAAGATAGTTGAACAATGCGTGAAACCTTAGTAGACATCATATGCAAATTGAAACACTTATAGCAAAAGCTGGAGGCAGGGAAAAAGTCCATTGATCCAACACAAAAGATAATAATTAGAAAGCTGATTGTCATGTGGATCCTTCTCCATGCTAACTGGACTGAAAATCCCATTATTTAAATAATATCAGAATCATTTTAGAATTCGTTTTATAAGATACAGCAGATTACTGTAGTATTCTTTGACCAGGCTGCAACCACACAGACTTTTAGCTCAGCATTCACCACAAACTGCAACTTTTTTGTTTTTGTTTTAGTTTCCGCACAACATTGCTATGTAATCATCCATCTTCTACCTCTTCCCTTGCCTCAGAGCGTATTTTCCCAAACCAAATCGTTTCAGGGAGATTGTACTCAGTGGTTTGGGAAGGTTCAGACTTTTTTGATCCCCCTGCTTATATATGGTATTTCCTTCACATTCGCCATGTTCCCCACCCTAATAAGCTTTTTGCCTTTCTTAATAAATGGCAGCTGGTATATCGCTGTAGTGTCATAACACTATAAAAAGATACCTACTACAAATTTTGTTTCAAAAACTGGCAAAAAGCAACTCCAGTAGTTTGGGGGGGGGGGCATGGCAGTAACAGTAACAGAATTTGATATGGTTGACCACCAACTGCTTGCCCACCGCCTTGCCGACGTGGGGATTCAGGGGCTCGCCCTTCAATGGCTTGTCTCTTTTCTCCAAGGCTGGGGACAGAGGGTTGGGCTAGGGAAGCAGCAATCCCGGAGGCACCTGCTTGAATGCGGAGTCCCTCAGGGGGCAGTACTCTCCCTGATGCTATTTAACATATACATGCGCCCCCTCGCCCAGATTGTCCGGAGGTATGGGCTTGGGTGTCATCAATATGCCGATGACACCCAGCTCTATATGATGTTGGGCGGTCAGTCGAACTCCGACCCAGGAGATCTTCACCGGGCTTTACAGACTGTATTTGGGTGGCTCAGGCTGAGCCGGCTGAAGCTCAGTGATCCATGTGACCGTCACCTCGAGGTTAGACTACTGCAACGCTTTGTACATGGGGCTGCCTTTGTCACAAATGTGGAAGCTGCAGCTGGTGCAGAATGCGGCAGCCAGGTTGGTAGTGGGTGTCTCTAGATGGGATCACATCCAACCTGTGCTGAAAGCGCTGCACTGGCTGCCTATAGCGTTCCAGATTAGCTTCAAAGTGCTGGTGCTTACCTTTAAAGCTCTACATGGCCAGGGTCCGGCATACCTGAGGGACCGCCTTTCCCCATACAGGCCCAAAAGAGCACTTCGGTCGGGGTCACAACTCCGTCTAGTGACCCCGGGCCCTAAGGAGGCCAGGCTTGTTGCCACAAGGGCCAGGTCCTTTTCGGTGGTGGCTCCTACCTGGTGGAATGAGCTCCCAGAGGAGCTCAGGGCCCTGCGGAACCTTTTACAGTTCCGCAGGGCCTGTAAGACAAAGCTCTTCCACCAGGCCTTCGAGTAGGAGCCGCCACTGCCACTACCACCAACGTGTGACTGCAAAGCAGCTCCGCCGGATTGGGCTGACTGGCCACCTGAACGTCGTGGCCCATGGCATCCCCCTCGTTGATCCCAATGTGATGTGCAATAGGGAGTGAGTATGTTAGTTCGCGATGATCCTGTGAGTTGTCCAACTTTTGCTTAAATTGTTTTAACCTGTATTTTATTGCACTGTGTGCCTTAACTGTTTTAACTTGTGGTATTGTATTACATTTGTGTCTTGTAAGCCGCCCTGAGCCTGCGTGCGGGGGGGGGCAGGGTATAAATGAAATAAAATAAATAAATAAATAGAATGGCATGAAGAATCTCTCTATGTGGAGGCTCTGTTGCCTCTGCAAATGCCTCTGTAGCAGTGAGAGCACAATGGGAACCATTGGTTCATCTGGGCGGGTATTGTCTATCCTGACTGCTACCAGCTCACTGAACTGTATCGACTCAGTGGGTACTGTGGTCCACACAAGGTATTTGTTTAACTATATCTGCCCTGATGTCTAATTTGTACATCAGTAAAAGCAAACGTGATAGAACCTGAATCCCCACCCCACCCCACCCCTGCTTTATCTCCTCCTGCTCCATCACCCAGCCTAACTCATTTCTGGTATTAGACCCGGGCTGAAGAAAGTGCCTGAGGTGAAAGAGCCCAGGGAAGGGGAGGGGTGTTCACTAATTTGTACATCAGTAAAGGCAAACGTGATAGAACCTGAATCCCCACCCCACCCCTGCTTTATCTCCTCCTGCTCCATCACCCAGCCTAACTCATTTCTGGTATTAGACCCGGGCTGAAGAAAGTGCCTGAGGTGAAAGAGCCCAGGGAAGGGGAGGGGTGTTCAGCTCCAGATACATGGATGGACTCTGTTGATGTGAAAATTAGAGAGAAAAAGAGAGAGGCTGTTTCTGCACTCTCCTTTTAATCCATGTTCACTACAGTGTCCTCCAACCAATTCTGCACTACAATTGAGTTTAACCTTCTTTTTATTCCGGGTTTTCCACCCATTTGGCATTACATTACCTTCCTTCAGTGGTCAGCCAGGTTTCAGCCTACTGTTGCCCCAGGTTATTTGGATGCTGTTTTGCCTCAGCTCCAACACTGAGAAAATCTGGAGTGGCAGGCAAATGCAGAAAGGACCTGTATTAGCTTCCATCTGTAGCATGGGGCTAATGATAATCTGACAGGTCTGTTGTAAGGATCACCAGCAAATATGTGTGAAGTCCTTCAAAAACCTGGAGAAAGAGTTAATAAAAGCAGGCTCCATTATGAATATGGATCACTGGAACACTTCCGCTGCATGTGTGAATGGATTGTGTTGTGAACGGACATGTAGTGATATTAAAAAGGACCTGCGGTGATTAATCTGTGATATAGCACAGATACATCCAAATAGCTATTTGATTTAGCCAGCAGAGAGACATGTTTCAAAACTGGAAACAAGTGGAAAAGCATTGAGGTCAGAAGTCATTGCAAAGCCAAATCAGTTTTAGTGTCCAGTAGTTGAAAAACTGAAGAGAAGGCAGTGAAGTGTAGAATTCCCCACCCGCATACTGCCACCCTCTCTTTTTTCAACCCTTTCTCTCCTTCACCCTGTTTTTTTCCTCTCCCTCCACACTTTTTCTCTCTCCCTCACCCTTGTTTTTCACTGTCTTTCCAACTTTTTCATCCTTACATCCATTTTTTACTCTCCCCAATCACCACTCTCTCTCCCTTTCCTCACTACTGCTCTCTCCAATCTTCTGGATTTGCCTTGGACTAGGTTCTACTAACCAGTTCAGTGTAGTGGTTAGGAGCATGGATTCTAATCTGGGAGAACCAGATTTGATTCCCCACTCCTCCACATGCAGCTGCTGGTATGACCTTGGGTCAGTCATAAGCTCTTTCAGAGCTGTTCTCTCAAGGACAGTTCTCGGGAGAGCTCTCTCAGACCCACCTACCTCACTGGGGGCGGGTGGGGAGGGGAAGGGAAAGGAGACTGTAAACTGCTCTGAGACTCCTTTGAGTAGTGAAGGGCGGGGTATAAATCCAATCTCTTCTTCTTCTCCTGCTAGGCAACCCCACTGTTCCAACTGTGATCTTGTGAGACTTCAAGAGATCTCAGTTGACATTCTCCATTGTTTTTATTAAGTTTTGTGAATATTTTTTGCAAGCCTAGGTTTGGCCCGTCCCTCCAAAAACACTTTTGTATATGACTCATTGTGCAGATTTTTTAATCCTCATTCTAAAGCCAAGTTTAGAATTGGATATACTGATGAGACCCAACCTTCAGTTCAGCAGTTTTATATTTCACAAAACATTAACCAATAAACTGCTTCAGTCCACTGATTATCAACAAACTATGCCAACAACTGAGATTATTCCAAATTATATTGTTCATTATGGCAAATGATGTATATGTCAAGTTGATATAAATTCAATATTCCTTTATCTGTAAACTTCAGTTGCCAAAGGGGAAAAATAGAGCTATCTCACAGATTTTTTGTGAGGATAATTGAGGAAATGGGATTTTGTTTTTCTTTTGTGGGCTGATAATAAAGTATGATTGCCGTGGAGGTGAGGAAAATTGAATATATAAGGGAGATCATAAGGGGCAATGCTTTGCAAAACAGCAAGATCAATCCATAACTTCTACAGTTCTAAATTATGCCCTATTTTGGGAAATAACTCCTACAATAGAGCACTATCATTTATAACTCCCCACTGACTATTAAAATACAGTATTCGTGATTGCTGCCTGCCATCTACTTCCTCGGCAAAGAGAGCCTATGTTATAGATACGGTTCTCATTAAGCATAATTTCCTGCAAGCAAGAGGCACAGAAAGAGAACAAATTGTCTAAAAGATTAAGGGAAAACCAAGTTACAAAGCCAACATGCCACATCTTGCGTCAGAGCTGACTGATTTTTGCCTCCTTGTGTACACCTTGGCATGATCTGCACCAGCACCTGGCAAAATTGAGCAGCTGCCCAGGATTCTTGGTCTAGTTGATCTTAGGACCAGACCTGGCATGTCCCACAGTCCCCACTCAGTACTCCAGCAGGTAAGTAGATCAAGCATTGCTGCAGATTAAGAATTAAAATGAATAAATAGTAAGCAGCAGGTTCCCAATAGAGGCAGTGTTCTGCTGCCGTAATGCAATGCATCACTGTATTCAGGATAAAAGCCCCTACTGAGAGAAAGTGTGTTCCTTAAATCCCATGCATTTTCTGTAAATTCCCTAAGTATCCCACCCTTCATAGGAATCTAGCTGAGGAGTAAAGTATGGAGGACAGAAGTGAGTAAAGTTTGGGACTTCTGGTGGATGGTGGCACGCTGAGCAGTCTCATCTCCTGGACGTCCGGGACCTCTGCCCCCCAAGAGGCCCGGTGAAGGGCTTCTAACCATGGGGCTTTCGAGAGGTCGCCTCTTCGCCAGCACGACACTGGGGAATTGAGGCACCTCTTTGCCCCAATGGTCCCTCCTGCAAGTGTCTGTATGGAATCTAGTGACGCTGACCAGGAAAAGCGCTGGAGATCGAGCGGTTGAATCAGAGACTAAGCGAGGTCAGAAGACCAATATGAACGTGAGTCAGATTAAAGCATCTTTGACAATCTAAAAAGAAAGCTCCCCACCCCACGAAGTGAGCGGGGGGAGGGGCACCTCCCATGTGCATGAACTTTTAAGCGGAAAAACGGGGGGGGAGCGGAAGCGACAGCATTGAAATCTGTTGAGAAAAACTTACCAAGGCGTGTATAAGCATTTGAGCGCACATTCAGAGACTTTAGAAACGGCAGCGAAAGTAAACAATTAATAAAAGATGGCAGGGAGGAAGACGGAGAAGGAGAAACTTTTAAAAGCGAAAGGGGAGAGCCCAAGACTGGAAGGAACCACCGAGCTGGCTAAAATGTTGGCAGAATCTCTGCGCCCCCTGCTGGAACAGATGACTAACTTCAAGGAACAGTTGTCCACAATGACCAAATGTATCACCACCCAGCAATTACAAGTGAATGAGACTCTTAAAATCACAGAGCAAACAGCTGAGAAGGTGAAAGAGGTTGACGCCACTACCCAAAAGGTAAAGAAAAAGGTTCAAAAATTGGAAAAGAAGGAAGTCTCCACAGAAGAACAACTTTTACAGCTGCAAATGGAGAAGGCAAACCTGGTCCTCCGATTCCAGGGTGTCCCAGAATCTAAAGGAGAGAATCTGAAACAAATGTTGAGTGAAGCATTAGCCCCGATGACAGATTTGACGGCGGAGTACTTGATGAGCGAAATGGATGTGGCCTATTGGTCATATTCCGTATATATAAAAAAGAATAATCTGCCTGGGAAAATAGTAATGAGATTCTCGAAGAGACATGTGAGGGATACTATCCTGAGAGCGACGACAGGGACAACCCTGAAAATCGGGAACAGCACCATCAGGATCCTTAAAGACATCCTGTTTGGCATAAGACAAAGGAGAAGGAAATACAAAGATTTAATCCTTTTTCTTCAAACAAACGCAATTAGTTACCAGTGGTTGTATCCAGAGGGCGTAATCTTCAAACTTCAAGATAAAAAGGGAAAGATTGACTCCTTTTCCAAAGCACGGGACTTTTTGAAAATCCAGATGGGCGAGCAAGAGAAAGGTGATAAAGAAGATAGTAAGTCCAGTGGCGAGCTGGACTCGGGGTCTTCTGGAGAGGACTCTCTGTCAGAGAAGGGGACAGCGGCTCCTAAAAGTCCTTATAAACTGCGAAGAAGACAGGATAAGAAGAAATGAAGGCTGAAGGACTCTGTATTGTGCCTTTGAAAAGGGTTGATAGTAACGAGATGCTTTGGGGTTTTTCTTTTTAACAGTTAATTTAAGATTCAAAAGTTGTATTAGCAGACCTGACTAAGTTCAAAAAATTGTTAGCGAGTTTAGAACTGACTTTGTACTTAAGCGATTTTGAAGATCTCCTCTCTTGGGATTTTAGATAGTAGTGGGTATTCTTTTCTTTATCCCTAACTGTAGTTCCCTTTCCTTATTTTCGTTGTAGATTTGCAGTCTTTAGAAAAATGTAAGTAAAAAAATCCCCTTCGGGGGGCCAAAAAAAGAAGAAGAAGAAGAAGTGAGTAAAGTTTCTTATCTATAGCAATAAAATGGCAGCCTTGGACCGTCATCCTGTCGGCAGCGGCTTTAGCTCTGTCTCTTCCATAATGTACCAAAGAATAAACTGTTGGCAGAGTAATTAACACAGCAGAAAAAGAAAAAACTGTGACAAATAAACGCTAATAATATATTCAAGAATCAATTTACAATAACAAAATAGGTGAACATTATATTTGGTAAAAGTAGACAGTGGTCTCCAGAATGATCTGCCGTTTCGACAAACGATCTTCTTCTGAACAAGGATGTATACAAAAACTGTCTTTCAACAATTCATTTCTCTTGGTGACGTATCAAAAGTATTACTGTTGATTCACTCCATTATGATACTATGCTTACAGCTAGGTTCTTCAATGGGCTCTTGTTCAGAAGAAGATCGTTTGTCGAAACAGCAGATCATTCCGGAGACCACCATCTACTTTCACCGAATATAATGTTCACCTATTTTGTTATTGTAAATTGATTCTTGAATATATTATTAGCATTTATTTGTCACAGTTTTTTTCTTTTTCCGCTGGTCTATTGACTGTGCCCATCCTTGTGACTATTCAGAGTAATGAACACAGCAACGGTGCACAACCTGATTAAAGAGCAGATACAGGTTTATTTAGGAATTAATATACTTGATAGGAAAGAGAAGAGACAGAGACTGGTTCCTAACTACATCTCTAGCAGAGAGAGAGGGTAAGACTGAGTGTGGTGCTTCAGAGAAGAAGGGGGAAATTGCCCTAAAAGTAGCAATCTAGGGACAGACAAGGAACAACACTTAACAAGAGAGAAGGTGCTGAACTCGCTATCCTATCTAATTGTCTTCGTCCTGCTCCCTGCAGGGTCTTCTCTTCTTCTTGGTACGCCAGACATTGCCTTTTCCGACATAAACTAGTGCAAAAAAGTTCAATTTTCTTTGTTTTCTCCAGTGTCCTGTAATCATCCTTTCACAAAACAGTCAAGGTTCATAAAATGTCTTAGAAAGCAATAGAAAATGGTGAAGCATAGGGAAATTATTCTCTGGAAAGGCAGAAACTGCTTGATCAAAGATAGTATACAACAGTCACTTTGCAACCATGCGGCTTCTAATTAAGGCTCTGACACTCTACTTAATAATGGCATGAAACAACTTATTTCCAGAGGAGCTTGGCTGAAAATACAATAAAGGGGATTAACATCAAAAGGTCTTTTGAATGAAAATCAGCCAAATGCTCAGGTTGACTCAGTGATACATCAAAAAACTATTTAAAATGTTAATTTTATCTTCTCCATCCTTGTTTCTTTTTAACAGCCAGTTTTATTCTAGCATATTTTAATTGATCAGTATCCTGTTTGTAGCTGGTAAGTGCAATCAAAAATGTCATTCGACACATCTAATCACTAAAGAGAATGGCTTGGATCCAAGGACAGAGCATGACTTTCTTGCCTTCCTTCACCTGCTGCAGCTCAAAATGCCCCTCCCCCCCAAAAAAAATACTGTTTCTGGGAGATATCTCCATGAACAAAGTTTTGACTGCTGCTTAAAATGTTCCCTAGTGGCAGGGGGAAGGTGAGAAAGTCACACTTGTTGGTGGAAATTGTTCCATCTGCAAAAAGGCTTAGTCAGATCCAAGCTAACATTCTACATTTGTCCTCAAAGTGACAACAGCCTATAGATACAAATGAAAATATACAATTGATCATAGCCTTAAAGTAAACATGGCTAAATTTGAGAGTTACACAGTTTGTGATACTGTCATGACCTCCTCTGGCCAATCCAGTGACTCAAGAGAAGATACCAAGGAGGACCAGAGTGATCAGGGAGGGCTCAACACTGCACAGACACCCGCTCCCAGATCCTGCAAGAGAGACCTCGCCATGGCTCCCTGAAATAACTGTCAGGATTCCACCAGACAGAATGCAAACCCTGGCCCACAGCCCCCCAGGGGATGATCCAGAAGGCCTGGACTGAGGTAGCCCAAAGGAGGCAAAGTGGTCAACTGTTGGATGTAACTGCATCCCAGAGCCAGGCAATGAGAACAATACTTCTTCACAAGTACCTGGCCGAAGCACAATGCAGCCACAGGAGCTTAACACCTGCCAGCAGGGAAGCTAAGCCTGATTACTTCCCAGCCTATTTAGGCTGAGGCTTGGGAAGGCTGTCTTGCTGGATTAACCAGTCCACTAGGTACAATCCTTTGTGCCACCTGCTTGCCTCCAGTTCCAGCTCCTGGCTGCCAGCAACCTATCAGTGCTCCCAAGCCTTGCTGTCTAGACTTGAGGGCACTGCTCCAGAGGAGACCTGACTTGCCAATCCACAGAGTGCAGGACAGATACTGCTGTTCCAAGGGAAAAGATCAAAAATATCATTGGTCATGCCACAATTCTTGGACACACCTGAAGAAGCTCTTTGGATCCTTTAAAAAGGACACAGATTGTTATACCGGAAATTCCACTGCACATAATATCAAATAAAGCATCTAAACCATTGTGTTAGAAATCTTTAAAATTAATATAGCCACCAAATTGCTACAGTTAGAAATCTTGCAGTGGAAGCACAAAATGGCATAAGAATATACAAGCTCACAGGTGTTATAGCAACTGTCACTGCAAGTGACTAGCAAAACGTGACAGCTGTAGCTTAAACAAAAGACATAAGAATAGACAAGAATGACCAGGTATCTATGAACGTGGATCATGACAACCAACATTTCTAGATACAGGATTGGATTCTATGGTTACACAAGCAGTCATGGCCAAAGGTTCTTCCACACATTCCCCTTCTCTCAGCAGCGCATGTGACTCCCCTAAATCCATCATTCCCCATACAACTGTAGGATCCAAATCACTATGCCCTCTGTTAATATGTCATCATGGAATCAAGAAGATTAGGGATGATACTTGATTTGGCCGTAAACCATGCCCTGGATTCCTAAAATGACTGAATGTTTAACTATAAAAACTATCAGTCATAATTTAATTAGCATACCAGGCTTAAAACATTTCACCTGGAGGCATGTCCCACTGGTTTCAATGGAACTTTCACAGAAGCATTTGGGAGGGCAGGATGAAAATTCAGCTTATCAGTCAGCAATGGTGTGTGTTTTTTGCTTCCAAGAAATTGTCAAACCTTGAATAAAGGTACATTTCTAAATCAAGGAAGCTACCTTTTACTGAAAAATAGTCACTGAGAAGGAAGCTCACAGGTGTTACAGCAACTGTAACTGCAAGTGACTAGCAAAATGTGACAGCTGTAGCTTAAACAAAAGACATCACAAGTTGTGTTTTGATGAGTGTATGCAGCTTGACCTATTTATACATTGCTTTATTCTGGGTCTCTATCTCTACCCGCAACTGCAATCAGTTATACTAGAAACAAAGCAAGGAATAGGTTGATAGTAATTGTGTGAGACATGAGACCTTAGAAATTGCACAAAATACTAGAAGCCTGCACCCAAAGTACTGGCTTTTCTGTTCATATCAATATGAACAAACATATTAGACCGCTTAGGTTGCTAAATTGTATACTGCAGTGATAGTATAAGACACAACTGGCAATATTATTATCAGGGTTTAGAGTCTAAGCAACCTGTCAAACTCGGCCCTCGTTTCCCATGTATTTGATGGTCATGAGAGCTGAAGCTGAGAGACGCCATCTGGAAGAGACGGAGATTGAACATGTGTGACAGGAGCTACAGGCTGAGATTGCAGAGCTGGGCCAGGACACCCAGGCCACACTGGGGGGTCTGACAGAGACCATCTGGGATGTGCTGCAGCAGGAGCTGTGTGGCTTGGGGCTGCAGGCGAGAGAAGTAGATGGCCAGAGCCCCCCCCCAGGGTGGTGAGGCCCCTCTGGGGGAACTACCCCCTCTACATACAGCCCCTGCAGCCCCTCAAAGCCACTTTTGACAGGACTCTGGGGAAGCTGGCGTTCTTCATGCTCCAGGTCCAGAAGTTCCTGAGGGAGTGGGGTCACACCTTCACCTCGGACGATCACCGGGTAGATTACCTGGGGTCACAGCTGCCAGACCGAGCAGTGGACTGGTTTGCGGGACTGTATAATGTGGGGGGGGGGCAGAACTCTGAGATGTGGACACTTTCATGAGGGCCCTCTGCTGACAATATGAAGACCCACTAGGATTGGAGCAAGCCAGGACCCGCCTCTGGGGTTTGAAGCAGGAAAGCCGGTCAGTCAGGGGGCCTCAGTCCCAAGCCTTGGGTAGAGAAATTTAAAGTGGCCTTCAGTGAAGCTGACAAAGGGGAAGTGGAAAAGGAGGCGCAATCGTGCAAGGAGGGAATGGGTGCTGGTATTGCCAGCACAGGTTGTTTGTGCCTAGTTCCCTACACAGAGAAATTTTGAAATTGGGACATGATAATAAGCTGGCTGCCCATCATGGGTATTTAAAAACTTTACACCTCATACAAAGACAATCTTGGTGGACACGCATGAGGGCCAACATCTCCCAGTACATAGCTTCTTGCCAGGTGTGTTTAATAAGGAAACAACGGGCTGGAAAAACCCATGGATTGTTGCAACCTCTCGAAACCCCCGAGAGGCCTTGGTCGGTCATTTCTATAGATTTCATAATGGATTTTCCGCCAAGCAAGGGGAGAACAATTATTTGGGTGGTGGTTGAACTTTTCTCAAAGCAAGTCCATTCCCTGTAAACAGTTACCCTCTGCCAAAAAGCTGGTGCAATTATTTATGCCTCACATTGTGAGACTGCACTCCTTGCCCAGAAGGATCATCTCGGACAGGGGGTCCCAGTTCGTGGCTGCTTTTTGGAGGGAATTGTTGAAGCTCTTGGGGGTTGAGCAAGGACTCAGTAGTGTGCACCACTCAGAGACAGATGGCCAAACTGAGTGTACCAATCAAATTATGAAGCAGTTCTTGTGATGTTTCATTAACTATCAACAGGATAACTGGCTGGACTTGCTCCCATATGCAGAATATAGCTACAATAACTCTGTTTACAGTTCCACAGGGGCCACCCCATTCAAAGTAGTACATGGATATGTGGGGGGGGGCATCCCACATTTGTGGTGGAACCCACTGGGCCCAGAGATCTGTGAGCCTGGTGGTCGGAATTAGCACAACAATGGACTCTTATTCAACAGATGTTAGTCAAGGCAAAAGAGGATTATAAAGCCCAGGTGGATAAAAATAGAGCACCTGAGTGGGACATTAACCCTGGGGACTTGGTGTACATTTCCACTAAAAACCTGAGGGGGTTACAGCCTGGGAAAAAACTGGGATGGAAATATTTTGGCCCTTTAAGGTGGTGAGAGTCATTAACAAAGGGGTTGTAGAACTGGACTTGCCAAAGAACTTATGACACATTCATCCTGTTTTCCATTTTAGTCTGCTGAAGAAGGAACCTGGACCCTCAGGATGGAGACTTCGACCTCCAGCTCCACCTCCCCTGAAGGTGGATGAGGAACTCTACCAAGTGGTGGAAGAGGTTTTGGACTCTTAGATTAAAGCTTTTATCCCAGACAGTCCCCTTCCCTCATAGAAGCTGAACTGTTTTTGTTTCCTCTGCGTCACATTATCCATCCCACCTTTCCTCCAAGGAAGTGAGGGCAGCAGACACAGTTTTCTTCCCACCATATTTATCCTGACAATAGTCCTATTTGATTGGTTAGCCAAGTGGGTGTGATAGCTCAAGGTCACCCAGTGGGCTTCATAGTTGAAAGAAATGAACTTTTTAACCTCAGTTGCTCCAGTTGCTACACTGAATTTCACTACCACGCCATACTCAGTCTGAGCAACAGAAATTGTTTCGTGAACCTCTGCACATTCTGAGGCTCACCTCAGCCATCTGGAAGTTCAACCATCACAAAGGCAATACATTATAGGTTACACTAGATTCTCTAGTAATCTGTTTTAGGATAAACAGAAATATATAGATTACTTTCTGAAGTAGGCCACTATTATTTCCTCACCCCTCACCCCCAGTATTATAGACGGCAAGCAGTGGTTAACTCCGCTAAGGCCTACCTGAAGCCTCCCGGTCAGTTCACAGCTGAGCTGAAGTTAGATCCTTGGAGACAGAGATTTATCTCTCTTGATTGCTAGAGCTGTAAAATGTCTACACAAGATGAGTTCATGCAAAATTGAGAGCTTTATCAAAATGTATCTGTGGGGAAACATGTGTAGCAAATTCACCAGCTGTTCGGTGCATTTAATTTTAATTCTGGAGGGTTTTTTCAGCTCTGTTACAAATAAGAAAAGAATGAAGGGCCAGCCCACCATACATTTATGCAGCCCTGCAGAAATCATTTTCAATTGTCTTGCTCTTATGCAACTTTTGAACATTTTGCTTCTTTATTTCCACAGTATGCCTATTCATACTGGGTTAATGTACTGACTGAATATAGGTGTTTACTGTATATACCCAAGAAATCTCCCCGTGTCTTTTCTTTCAAGTTTGTGATTAAAGGTCAGGCTTTTAGTCACTACACTACTAGCTCTCAACAAATAATAGGTCTGGATGGCTGACTTCTTTTATATCAGGCAAACTAAGGACATGCCTGTTAATGTGGCCCTCTTCTTCTCAGGGGTCCTATCATGAGAAGATTTAGTACTATGAGTTTGTCCCAACATCTTGAACAAAATGAATTGAACACACTGACTCTGGGTTCTTCCGTGTGTGTTTTTTCCAACGGAAATAACATGTGCGGATAAACGCTCTGAGCTTCATCAAAAAGTTTGCTGAGACTACAGTATTAGAGCATCTGGGACATTGTTCTCCACAGAATGCAAAACATCTAACTGCACATAGCTGCAATATTTGAACAGTACCTTTTAATACTGAGAAAAGAGTCTTGTTCAGCGAAGAGTCTATACGCATCAATGAACAATGCCCTGCCTGTCTTGCCTCCCTTCTTCCTTCCATGGCTTACATTTTTAATCATGTATATAGCGCAGTGCCATTAACCTACTTTCAGCAAAGCACATATTGCAGAGGAAGAGTAGGCCCCTGCTGTTTCCTTTCCTTTCCCTTTCCACCACCCATTATGGAGAGAATTAAGCTCTTCCCTCCCCAGTGAAAACTCATGAGAAACAAACAACCTGACTACATGAATAACCTAGTTAAAAAGAAGGGTGTATATCAGATATCATCCTATTGCTAAGTGTTTTCATATCCCACGACTGCCCCATAGTGGCATTAATTATTATGGAGCATAATCCAGAAACACATAACTAGAACACTAGACACTGATACATCTATCTATATACTAATAGCCAAGAGGCACATCAGGGGCACTTGGGGGTCAGAGAGATTTTCCTGCACACTTGGGACAATCCCCAGGTGTGCAGCAAAATCTGAAAACTTTAAAAAACTATACGGGGGATACTTAAATCCCCCCAAAAGTAAAAAAGTGTTCCCTGTGCATACGCAGAGAATGCCCTGGCAACTATCTCGGTGCCAGTGGGGGGAGCGGGAGTAAGATTGGCGGTCTAGCGGCTGTGGGCCACTCAAGCCTTGCCACCACTGCTAGGGAGGGGGATGCAGGAGAAGACTTGGCAGCTGTGGGCCACTCAGGCCTTGCTGCCACTGCCGCCGCTAGGAAAGGGGGTGCAGGAGAAGACTTGGCAGCTGTGGGCCACTCAGGCCTCGCCGCCACTAGGGAGGGGGGTGCAGGAGAAGGCTTGGCGGCGGCTGCTTCCTCCTCCTGCAGAGCTCCTCCTGCTTCTGCAGGCCAGGAGCTGTGGGGAATACTCCCCCCCCCGTGAGTATCGCGGGTCCCACTCCTTGTCTCTATATCTAATAGCCAAGGGTCCCCTGTGTGTGTGGATATTTATTTTCGCAGATCTGGGGCACATGTAGGGTAAAGAGGTTTTTCTGCACACTTGGGGCAATCTCCAGGTGTGTAGAAAAATCTAAAATGTTTTTTTAAATGTAGGGGGAATACTTAAATCCCCCAAAAAAGTAAAACTGCGTTCTGTGCGCATGCATGCTTACTGAGCCGCGGAAAAAGCAGCTTGTTGCTGTCCACTCCACCGTTAGGACCGCCGGGAAAAGCCGTTGGAGCCACAAGGTAACCCACGGTGGCAATACCCATCCCAGCTGCTGCTTGGCCTGCCACAGCAAGACCCATCCATGTCGCCGCAGGAACCATCCTCAGGACTGCCAGTAAACAGGAGGATGGTAGGGGGACTCCCACAGCTGCAGTTCTTCTCCCCCCCACACACCTGGAGTCCTGCGCCCCATCAGTGGCCACCACGGGCTTCTATTCAAAGGAGCAGCAACACTGGAGGAGTGGCTAAGCTCAGTGGGCACACAAACAGAGCACTGAGTGGCCGCTAGGTGGGCTGCCCCGCCAGCTTTTTGCCTCATATGCTTCCCCCCCCCTTTTTGTTGTAAGTCGCAACTTTGTTAGGTGAGGGAGAAACTAGGTGAGACAGGCAACCCCACCTTCACCCCAGGGATGCACCATGTTTTTAGAGAGTTCCCACCTTTAGACTACATAACGGGGGCCCAACTCTGGTCAGGAAGAAGAGGGGGATCCTGCTTCCCCCCCCGTCTGCCTCAACCATGTTGTGGGTCCCCTCTTGTCATCCCTATAAGCACGTCACTGCATTCTGCATATTTCTATCATCAAGGGAAGGTTCTCTTCTTGACTATCAATTTATTAATATGTAAATACAATCCAAAGGTGTCTTTCAATGAAATGCTGGTTAAGGTATTACTTGTGAAGCACATGAGGTCTGTTTCTATGGCAACAGAAACCCCAGAAAGCTCACAGAATTCTTTCTTCTGCTCCCCCCCTCAAATTTCAGATAGCGGCCCATAAGTGGATGCTTTTAATCTACAGAATTTTTAAAAAGTTTGCTATTATGTAGGTTTTCTTCCACCAAGATGCTGATCACTGCTGGAAACTAACTGATGGCCTAGATGGCTCTTGGTCTTAGCTAGCAAAATAATTCTGATTTCCTTAATAACTGGGTAAATTTTTAATTAAGCTCAACAAATATTGTTGCATTTATATGAATGATATGGGCTTGGGTGTGACACTCAGACTTAGATCCAGATTAATATTTCCCCAGACAGAAGTCCTTGCACCTGCAGAACACTATTTTCCCACCTTTCCTCCTGCTGCAGCACAAAATCCTGTGTGTTGGGGGGGGGGCATATTCTGCTGTAGGAAGTCCTTGCACCCACAGAAACAGACCCATCCATGTCGCCGCAGGAACCATCCTCAGGACTGCCAGTAAACAGGAGGATGGTAGGGGGACTCCCACAGCTGCAGTTCTTCTCCCCCCTTCCCCCCCACAGCTGGAGTCCTACGCCCCATCAGTGGCCACCACGGGCTTTTAATTCCTTTTCCTTCTTTTGGATCACTCTCTGTGTCCATTAGTGTAGATCTGAAACATGGCCCAATTCATGGGGTAATCATTTGGATAAAACAATTGTCTCTAAGTATGACCACATTACCCTCTGACAGCATAAAAACACAAGATTGTAGCACTAAACTAGGTGAGACAGGCAACCCCACCTTCACCCCAGGGATGCACCATGTTTTTAGAGAGTTCCCACCTTTAGACTACATAACGGGGGCCCAACTCTGGTCAGGAAGAAGAGGGGGATCCTGCTTCCCCCCCCGAGGTATTTTCCCAACCTGAGACAGCATGGGGGTTGTTATTTGCCCATATGCTCCAAGCGCCATTTTGGGGTGGAAGAACTGATTGAGAGGAAGGCAGGATCCCCTTCTCCCACCTCCCTCTGTGCCATGGTGATCCAACCAGAATCAGACTCCTGCAGTGCAATGTAAAGGTGGTCTCAGGGTGGGAACTCACTCTTTAAAATGGTGATGTGTCCCCAGGGCAAACTTGGGGATACCCATTTTGTCTAGTTTTGCTCTTAAGGCAAGTTGAACGAGCTTTCATAACTAAGATCCCTCTTTAAAAGTTCACGCCACCACAAATTTGCTAGACATTAATGTGGCACAAGACTATTAGCTATCAAAGTGTGGTGCTAATCTCAAAACCCAATGTGACCTTAACGTTGCCACTATCTTAAAACATTCTCACCTGAAATCATTCACAAGTTAACTGCAGTTCTCTGGAATATGGAGGCGGCTCTAGAGGCAAATGTGCATAAGCAAGCCAACCAAGCACTGCTGACTGTATAGGGAGGAAGGACTACTCTTCCAAACAGCAGCAAGCCAGCAATGCAAAATTAATGAGTTTGAGAACCAAGGCACAAAGAGATGGGTGTTCCTTAGGAATCATGGGTAGCTAGGAGTCATAATTTGGCTTCATGCCTAATATAAGTATAGGCAAGGCAAGTTTCTAGCATGTAGATGCAGATTTCAAGAACCCTTCTGATTTCCAGCCTTTGGCAACATTTTTTGGTCGTTTTATGAGAACACTGCTATGAAATGAGATATTTGCAGATGTATTGCTTTAGAATACATGCTTGATGCCAATGGTACTTAATCAGAAGTTTTAGCTCATGGTAAGCTGTGATGTGTAATACATAGGACATTTAAGTAAAGGTAAAGGTTTCCCTTGCTCAAAAGCTAGTCGAATCCGACTCTAGGGGGCGGTGTTCATCATGAGAGCCACTTTGATGTAGTGGTTAAGAGCGCAGACTCTAATCGGGAGAACCAGGTTTGATTCCCCAGTCCTCCACATGCAGCTGCTGGGTCAGCCACAAGTTCTCTCAGAGCTTCTTCTCTCAAGGGCAGTTTCTGTCAGAGCTCTCTCAGCCCCACCTACCTCACAGGGTGTCTGTTGTGGGGAGGGGGGAAGGGAAAGGAGATTGTAAGCCGCTCTGAGACTCCAAGTGAAGGGCGGGGTATAAATCCAATCTCTTCTTCTCTTCTTCTAGTTACTTGAGTAAGTTCAGATTCTTCTCTCTGTTTCCCAGGATTGTTCATTTTGTTTTCCCAAGCAAGGTACAGCCATTGCTGTTACCTCCCATGCAAGGTACATCCATGGCCAATGCCTCCCAGATTGGCCAGGTCCAAGCCAAGCTCCTTTGGTCCTGCCACAGGAGGTTGCCTCAGACCCAGCTGGAGGCAGCAGGCTTCCAGGAGGTGATGCTCATTGTCCCTTGTGCCACAGATGTTTGGGAATGAAACAAATGTCTATGATGTATCATTGCCCTCTTCACTGTTCTTTTCCAATGCTTGAGTGACTTGGCTGGAGGACTGGCCCTTCTCCACCTCTGGGATTCCAGGCGTGACTGTGGGGTCCATGGTGGTGCCAGAGCTCCTTACTGGGTTCCTTGCATGTGTCTAAAGTGCTGTAAAGTCATAGCCAACTTGTGGTGATGACCCTATTGGACACACAGGGTCGTTTGCCACTGCCTGCCTCTTTCTCCCATCCAGGTACCAATCAGGGATGATCAGGGGTCATTTGGGGCCGGAGCGCACCAGAGCACTGCTCTGGCAGACCAGATGGTGGCAAGCCCCACCCCCAGCTCCCCGACCCACTCTCCTGCCTTCCCCCAAGCCTCTCCGCTTTTGCAGAGAGACGTTTTTTAAAACAAAATCCCTGGCTTTCCTGTCCAAGCTCTTTCAGGTGCCCCGCAGCCTAGAGAAGCTGGGGCAGGGAAGCCAGGCATGACTACATCCGTGCCCTCCCCATTTCCAGCCAGCCTGGCACAGCCACAGGGCACCTGGAGGAGACCAAGCAGGCAAGCCAGGCATGAATCCCCGCCCCACTTACAGCGGGCTCGCTGGAGAAGGAAGAGGAAGTGGGGAAACATGCCCTCCTTTCCCCCTGAGCCTCTCCACCTTTGCAGAGAGACTGGGAGGGGGGGTTAAATCCCTGGCTTCCCTGCCGGAGCTCCTCCAGGTGCCCTGCAGCTATGGGGCACCTGGAGAGCACCAAACCTGCTTAAATAAAGGTTAACAGTCAATAAACACAAAATGTGCCAAACAAAGTTTGAGTCCAGTAGCACCTTTAAAACCAACAGAGTTTAATTCTGGGTCTAAGCTTTCATGTGAATAAACTTTGTTGGTCTTAAAGGTGCCACTGAACTCAAACTTTGTTCTGTTGCACTGGAACAGATATTCTTAAGTACCACTGCTAATGAAA
>NW_015173135.1:652111-654468 GCF_001447785.1 Gekko japonicus
TTCTTGTAGGCATACAATTTCAGCTTTATGTTTGTTTATTTGTTGAAAAATTCTTTTACATTTCTGAGCACTGTTTAGTCCGTTCACATTTATAGATAAGATCTGCAGCTTCCTATTTCTTTCCATATTGATTGTTTGACTTCTTTAAATTTGCCCTGTATCTCGTGAGAACACGTGAGTCTGAGGTATATGTTCTTTTCCTTTGTTTTGGTTTCTTCTGTGGCTTTTCTTGTTCTTCCCTAGCTTTTTAAGAAGTCAGAAGTAGAGGTGTTTAAAGTCATATTATTGATATAAATTGATTGTTAGATGACCACATTCAATGAACTTCAATTGAATTTAGAGTTATAAGCTAATTTTGCTAAGCAGTTTGTATGACCACCATCTCTTGGGTTTTTAGTGGGTTTTCTTTACTTTCACCCATAGTATGTAGCTCCCTGCCCTGATTTCGTTGTAGTTTTTATAGTTTGTAGTTTATAGAAAATGTAAATTAAAAAATCCCCTACGGGGGGCACAAAAAAAATTAATTCTGGGTATAAGCTTTTGTGTTCATGCACTCATTTTCAGATACATTGAAACCGAGTCATCAACCATTACATGTAGGTAGCAAGTGAGGAGGATGTTGCCCATATCTGTAGACTTCTGCAAATGCAGGAACTGTAGCCTCTGTTCATAACTGGATCACTGGTCACTTCTTCAGCCGCTCAGAAAAGCTGATCCCCTGCTACAAATTTGTGGTTTTGAAGCAGTTTTTCTCCAGGCAGGCTCACCAGCTCTGAGTTGGGAAATACCTGGAGATTTTTGGGGTGGAGCCTGAGTGGTGCGTGTTGCCTTCTGACACACTTCTGGTGATGTCAGGGGGTGTGGCATATGCAAATAAGTTATGCTAATGAGTTATGCTAATGAGCTCCTGCACCCCGTTTTCTACTAAATGACCCCTGGGGATGACCCTGCTTAGCTTTCAAGATCTGACAAGATGGGGTTAGCTAGTGGGTTCCGTAGCAGCCCTTCTCTGACCCTTGCTTCTGTTCATGGGCCATCTGGGCTTCTTGTCCAGCAACCACAACTGGTTGCATTTCTCCTGAAAGCCCCTGGAGTCAGAGGACCCAGGAGCTACAGGGTCTGCCACGGTTTCAACCTCCATGCCATCATCTACCACTGTGTCCTCCTCCTTTGATGAGGCCCAACTCTGATCAGGCCCAACCCTGGCAGCTGTGTTAGGGTTTTCAGTTCGCTGGTATTTTAAAACCATTGCTACTGCTTTCTCAGTATGTAGTGTCAGGGTTTTTCCCCCCTTAACTGTATTGTTTTAATTAATTTTTTGTTACAAGCCATCTTGAAAATGTGTCCACAGAAGGCAGGACATGAATACCCTCAATAAATAAAATTCTCTCTCAGGGCCAATTCAGATACTGACAAAAAGCAATAAATGCTTTTTAAAACCCTTGACTTCTTAGAGCCATACAAAATAGATTAGCAGAAGGCATATGGGTCTGACCTGGGGTGTCACTGAATCCCTATAAAGCTGGGGGGAGGCAGCAATGTCTACACCAATTTAAGAAGCAGTTTCACTTATAAACTGGCAGTGAGTGGGAACTCCAAAGCTTGATTTGTCAGAAACTAGAGTTGGAGAATCAAAAATGTGTTGTCGAAGGCTTTCACGGCTGGAGTTCATTAGTTGTAAATTTTCCGGGCTGTATGGCCATGGTCTTGGCATTGTAGGACCTGATGTTTCACCAGCAGTTGTGACTGGCATCCTCAGAGGTATAACACAGAAAGAAGGAGTACTCTGTGAGGAATTTCAGACAGACGATATAATCCGGAAGAGGAACGGTTCACTAACGGTTTGTGGTCTGTCATTTCAGACAGAACCATTTTAGAACCGGTTCCCTATTGGAATATATTTGTAATTTCAGACACAAACACTTCTGTCCCATTTAGGAAATGGGGCTGAAGCGTTTTACCTGTCAACCGCTTCCAAGTAGTCTTCAGTTTCCTCTCCCGTTTCCGATGTGCTTTTTCCCCGCCGTTTTTTGCCCGCGCGGGCAATCTCCAGCGTTTTTTTTTTTTAATGTTTGCTTTATAGCTATAATGGAATAGCATTATATCAATCCCATTGGAATGCCTGGAGTGTTTTGTTATACTGCTATAGCGCTGTAGCGCTCTAAAGCGAATGTTAAAAAAAAAGCCGGAGATAACCCGCACGGGTGAAAAACAGTGGGGGGAAAGCGGGAAAAAGCGGTGCAGTCTGAAATGGCAAACCGCTTCAGATCCAGCTCTTTACCGGAAGGGGAAAGCCATGTGTGAAATGGCAGCCCTATACCGGTTTACTCCATGACGGATCAAAAACGGCTTCAAAA
>NW_015173135.1:654834-656882 GCF_001447785.1 Gekko japonicus
AAGAAAGAATACCTGTACATCACCCACGACTGCTCCTGCCAACATGTTTATGAAGAAGGAAAATAACAGTAATTATCTCCATACATGGACTGTATCAACTTTGAAAGCCTCTTTTTTCACAATTAACTTTGAACACTGTCATATTCATTGATTTAAGACAAAATGCTGAATAATGCTGTCAAGCCAGTAAAGAGACTACTCAACCCATGGCCTTAAACCAACTAATTATTAAACATCATCTATATACTGATAGTGAAGTCAGTCAAATCTGAGGATACTTAAATCTGGTGACTGGAGCTGTGAATGGGCAAGACAGATCTTTCTACAAACTTGAAAAGGGCTCCAGGCTTGCAGGAAAATGTGAAATCTAAAAAAAATATATTAGAGGGTTTAAAAAACCTGAAAATTATAAAAGGAGCACCGTAACTTTAAGCAACAGATTCCCTCAGTGACTGCTGCTAGGCAACCACAGTATTCCAGGCTGAGTTTCTGTGAGTAAAAAAAGGGGGGGCAGGACCCTTTCCAAGCCTAGTTTGGCCTTTGAGGGAGGACTCATTGGGGTTGCCTGCTCCAGGTTGGGAAATTCCAGGAGATTTTGTGGTGGAGTCTGAGGAGACCAGGGTTTGGGGAGGGGAGAAGCCTCAGCTGAATATAATGCTATAGAGTTCACCCTCCAAAGCAGCCATTTTCTCCAGGGAGACAGATCTCTGTTGTCTGGAGTTCAATTGTAATTCTGGGAGATCTCCAGGTGCCACCTAGAGGTTGACAAGCCTAGGCCTGGAAGCAATCTCTGGGTGACTTGATATCACCCAACTTGCATGACTCAACTAGGCCTGGCAGCTTGCTACTGTTCAACAGCAGCCACCTGATGAAAGTCAGTGTGGTGTAGTGGTGAAGGGCTTCAGTGTAGGGTCTGGGAGACCAAGGTTCAAATCCCCATCTTGCTGTGGAAGCTCACTGGGTGATTTTGGATCAGTTTCATGCTTTCAGCCTAACCTACCTCACAGGGTTGTTGTGATGATAAACAGGAGTACTGAAGAATAATGTAAGCTGCTTTGGTTCCCACTGTGGAGAAAGGTAGGATATAAATTATAAATATAGCTGAAGATGGGATGCAGATAAAAGGCAGATTGGTGAATGGCTAAGGAGAGAATGAGGCAAGGAAGGAGAAGATGATATGTGGGTTGCCAGGAGGAGAGAACGAGGAAATTGTGTGGGGAGGAAGATATAGTGGAAAGTGAGGTGCTCCCCCCACCAAGTCCTTGAGCATTCCCAACATGCAAGTGGGCCTGTCTCAGTATCCGGCACCACACCACTGGACCATAGTCTTCCTAAACAGAACCTGCTGGGAGGGAGGGAAAGCTGAAGACAGAGGGGCAGATAAATGTAGGTTGGCTGTAGGGTGGGAAGAAAAAAAAGAAGCAGGGAGTGGTTATGGGGCATTTCAGGTAAGGGGAAAAGGAAATAGTGGGAGAGGGGGAAATAAGATGCCTACTGCAAGTCTTTGTGGGTTCCCACTTGTAAGTATATATTGTCACAAAACATTTAAACTGCTCTTGAAGGTGAAAAGTTTCATTTATTTGTAAGGAAATTCATAATTTGTTATGCCAATAAAGGTTATTGGCAGAGGTCTTTTGGGGCCGGAGCGCGCCCGAGCACTGCTCTGGAAGCCCAGGAGCTGACAAAATGGCGGCGGCAGCCAGCCCCGTTCCCAGCTCCCCGCGCTGCGGCCCGTCGCTGTCTTCCCGGGGCCCGCGCCAGAGCGCTAACGCCAGAGTGTTGCGGCCCCATGGGGCCTGAGGAGGCCCGTTGCCACCTCCCTGGGCCAGCACCAAAGCACTGCAGCCCATGGGAGACCAGAAGATGCTCCCTGCCACCTTCTCGGACCGGCACCAGGGCGCTGTGGCCCGGGAGAGGCTAGAAAAGGCTCCCCTGCCACCTCCCCAGGCCAGCGCTGGAGCGGGGCAAGTGAGGGATCTGTGGGGGGTGGCGGAGGCTTGATTGGGGGAGGGGGGGTGGGAGAGCCTCCCCCTCCCCCCATCGCTTTG
>NW_015173135.1:657063-677039 GCF_001447785.1 Gekko japonicus
CTCTTTCCTTCCTTCGTTCCTTCTCTCTACCCTCTCTCTCTCTCTCTTTCCTTCCCTCTTTCCTCCTTCTGTGGCCCAACTTTATTGAGAAGGGGTTTAAACTTTAAACCCCTTCTCTCTTTGCTTCCCCCACCCAGGGAAGCGAAGGGGAGGCTTTTGAAGATGCCTTCCCCCCCCCCTTTTGCTTCCCCTTCTGACATCTCTTCCGTTGATGTCAGGGGGTGTTGCATATGCTAATGAGCTCCGGCAGCTCTTTTTCTACGAAAAGATCCCTGGTTATTGGAATTGGAAATTCATAATTTAATAAAACTAAGTTACTTTTTTCTAGCAATGAACAGGTTATATTTGAATATTTTCTATAGCAAATTTGGAAATACAGAACCTCACATTATCCACAAAAAGAGCAAGAGTCGAGTAGCACCTTAAAGACTAACAAATATGTGGTAAGGTATGAGTTTCTGTGAGTCACTGCTTACTTCTTCAAATACCTGAAGTGAGTAGTGACTCATGAAAGCTCATACCTTGCCACATATTTTGTTAGTCTTTAAGGTGATACTGGACTCTTGCTCTTTTCTACTGCTACAGACAGACTAACACGGCTACCCAGCTTGACCTATTATCGACAAAACAACTTCAAAAACAACCAAGTTCAAAATCTGTCAGTATCATGGAAGATCCTGGTTTTAAAAATGCATTGCTTTCCGCTGAGTACAGTTTGCTTCATTTCTTGTGGTTCATAGGATGTTTTCAATTAGAATGGTTTTTGAGCATCCAACATGCTTAATCTACATGCCTACAGTTGAGAGCCAGTTTGGTGCAGTAGTTAAGTGCACGGACTCTAATCTGGGAGAACCGGGTTTGATTCCCCCCTCCTCCACTTGCACCTGGCTGGATGACCTTGGGCAAGCCATAACTCTGGCACAGCTGTTCTTGAAAAAGAGCAGTTTCTGTCAAGAGTTCTCTTAGCCCCACCTACCTCACAGGGTGTCTGTGGTGGGGAGGGGAAGGGAAAGGAGTTTGTAAGCCGCTCTGAGACACCTTTGGGTAGTGAAGGGCGGGGTATAAATCCAATCTCCTCCTCTTCTTCTTCTAATAGACACAGTAACTATGCCAGTCTCTGTGCTGATATCTGTTGGTCCAAACTGAGTACCAGCATTAGTATGAGTGCACAGCAATGGTTGTGTAAAACACATGTAGCTCCAAACCTTCATACTAGTGATTTCTTTTTTAAGAGCTCATACTTCTTGTTGTAATGCTCCAATGGTGAAGGTACAATTATCCAGAAGTTCCCTTATACTACTAGAAGGGAAACCATCATGTTGATTTAACAAATGTTTTCATGCAGAAAATCAAGCTATGGATCTCATGAAAGCTTGTATAACACTATATGTTAGTCTTTAGGATATCACAAGACTCTTTTAGTATGCTGCCAAAACACAAAACAATGATCAATTAGGAACTTATGGATACAAAATAGAAGGAAAAGTCATGTTTATTACTCAAACCAGTGAAGGGAGCCAACCTATCTGCACAACCAATGCAAATCTTCCTTAGAATTCCATCCCCTGCTCTGATTAGTGTTATTAATAGACAGCTGTTCTCAACCATAACCTTAGTTTCCAAAGGAAGAACTCAAATTCAAAAACAGAAAAGTCTTGTCCATAGCACAGAATACCTCTGGCACAACAAAATAAAATGAATGGTAGTATCAACCAAATGTTTTTAACAGTGCTTGGGGGGGGGGGGACTGGGAACTCACAGAACACACCTCATTGTGTAACCATATTTAGGTGAATGGATGCTATGAGCCACAGGAAAGACAAGTCTCTGTTCTGAGCTTTATCTATGTCCAGAGAAAAAGTTCTATATGAAACACATATTTAATTTGGTTAAGGAGAACCAGGTAAAGCAGGTAAACAGAAATATATTTTAAATGTTAATATTAATTCAAGGGACCACAAACTAAATCACCAGGTCATCAGTGGTGATTGTACCTTTCATCTAACAAGTGCAACATGAGAGAAGCGTAGAGGCTTGTACCAACCATTGTGCTGACTTTCCCAGGCATTCAAAAGCACTGATACCTCACTGCTTCCAACTGCCTTCCAGATCAGTGCAACATCAGAGGCAAGAACCCAATACTTCTTCAACTTGAGAGGCAGCTGGAGTCTTGCTTTGATGTTATGTTCCAACATCACAATTTTTTTCTGGTTATCAAAACAAGCACAGCCTTTACCTGAATAGCCCAGGTTAGCCCAATCTTGTTAGATCTCAAAAGCTAAGCGGGGTCAGTCCCAGTCAGTATTTAGATGGGAGACCACCAAAGAAGTCCATGGTCGTTATGCAGAGGCAGGCAATGGCAAAACTACCTCTAAACGTCTCTTGCCTTGAAAACCCTACGGGGTTGCCATAAGTTGGCTGAATGGCAAAAAAGCCCCCCCAGAAAAACAGGAAAAAGGCACAAACATATGGACCCTTTATTAACTGGAACAGTGCTAATGCAGTTTTGATTACTATCTGTAAACAATAGTGTCAGACCATATGGCCAAGCCATGGATTTCCTGATTATAAAGAAAATCACACTCATTTTCAGAAAACCTTCAATGAAGAACACCAGCTAAAGTCAGTGCATATCCATCCTATATTCAAATGACCCTCTTTTAGTAGGAATCCAACTTGTCCAGTAGCAACAAGTACAATTTCAAAATATGACTATCATCCACATTCATCGTTGTATATATCCTTTGATTTTAGAAAACTCCATATAACTGTCTTCTAACTAATCTTCAATCTGCAAGACAATAAAAACTGTTTGGAATGTTTGCATCAACTCTCCCCTTGACATAAGAAATATAAATATGTTTAAATCAGTATTAAATCTGTAAGAAAAGTGAACTCGCTACAGATTTGCCCAGCTATTAAGTTCCAGGTATCTAAAGACCCACAAGATTGTAAAAGATTACAATTCCACACATGGAGGAGAGGGAGCATCCTGCTAGGGAGACACATGTACAAGAACAGGATTTCCTAAGTGGCTGCCCTTTTGAATGCAGTCTGAACATGCAGAAGGATGCTCTGTATGGAGAAAAATTTCACCCAGCTCCTAGAGGTGGATAGGTGGATGTGCCTGTTATGATGCACACACTGCTCACATATATGATCAAACACTCTTAATTTTAATTAACCATTTAATGAAGGAGACAGTCATATCTGACAGTGTTCACGTAACTGAGCTGCCACTGTGCACAAAATTCCCTAGCTTGGAGCTACAGCACATGGATAGCACTTAATGTAATTAGTTATTAGTTTACCATTGCACAGTAGTAGTATGTTGACTTTTGGGTGTCTCGCCAAGCCATTAGCCCTCACTTACATAGAAAAGTAGAAAAGAGAAAGAGTCCAGTAAAAGAGCAAGAGTCCTTAAAGACTAACAAAATATGTGGTAGGATATGAGCTTTGGTGAGTCACTGTTCACTGCTTCAGATACAGCTAGAATGGGAGTCCATCCGTTCTGTTTATTGGAAAGTGATTTCAGATGCCCAATGACATTAGCAGGCAAATGACAATAGCAGGTGAATGAACTACAGTTCTCTTACAAAGGAATTTCAAAGGAAATTAGAAAGAGAGACTGCTGAACTGCAAGTGATAATGAAGCTCAAAACAGTGCATACACCTGGACTGAGTCTAGACCTAGGTTTCCTGTCTCATTACCAATGCTGATTTCTCCACACCTATTACCCCTCTGCATATCTCACCTAAATCCAATCATGCCTGCTATTGTCATTTGTCTTCTAATGTAATTCAGCTTCTGCAATCACTCCACTTTCCATTAAATAGGACAGATGGACTCCCATTCTAGCTGTATCCGAAGAAGTGAGCAGTGACTCACAAAAGCGACATACTTTGTTAGTCTTTAAGGTGCTATTGGACTCTTGCTCTTTTCTGCTGCTACAGACAGACTAACACAGCTACCCATCTTGATCTATGTAGAAAAGGTGTATTGTTTAGTTTGACGCTTAAAAACTTAGGCTATATAATCATGCACTCAGTTAGACTGCTTAAATCCCACTGACTCTGCGATGCAAGGAGTTTCCCATGGTGGAACAAAAAGCAGCTGGGTAAGGGAGGAATTCCCATCAGGAAAATTAATGGGAATAAGAGTTTAGTAATCCCTTCTCCAGTGTCATGGCCCCTATCAGATTAAAATAAAACCTGTGAGGAGATCTGATCACCGATCCCCTTGAGTCTCATCTAACTTGGTCCTAAAAAGACTGCGTAAAAGATTTCAGCCTTTGGCCCTAGAACACTTACTTTTCCTATTTCAAGGGGGGCAAATGAATGCAAACATTCAAAACCACATTGTATTGTTTCACAGCGGGTTCTGAGGATAATTTAGGAACTCATTGAAAGGTGCAATATTAAATAACGTGTATTATTACTTAAAATAGTTGTATGTTTTCTATGGAAATATCGAAGCATAAATTTGTTTCTCCCCTTGTTCCTAAAGATTTGGTAAACAACACATGCACCTAATGTTAACAGTCAAAAATGGCTGAAATATTGTTTGTATTCTCCCCCCCAAAACCCCCCCAACCCTTCCTAAAGCTACACATAGCCTAAACAGCTGCCAGAAGAATTTGTCTTGAAGAAAGATCATAATGCTGTGAGGAAACCACAAATGACTGATTCTGGATGTCAGTCCCTACAAGGAAATCCCCTGAAAAACAAGTCCTTAGTAAAGTAAACACAACCTGCAACTGTTTACTTACCTAGCAAAGAACCTATGAAGATGACAATTTGCACTGTGGTAGTAAAATGTCTATAGGTTTGTCCTCCGTATTCCACATCTTCTAAAGTTCCGGTCTCATGGGAGCTTCTATTGATCACCACAGTGTGTGCGCTGGATGCGTTCAAAGCGCCGGTGATAGCCTGAGGGAACCTTGTCCCCCACTCGCTTTCATTGACTGAAGCCCAGCTTGCATTGTACCCCATGGCGAAATGTTGTTCTTCCTTCTTCTTACCTAACACATCACCCCGTACGGATCCCAGGCTGTTCGCTCGCTCTGTACATCGCACAGACAAAAACTGCTTCTGTAAATGCACTTAGCGTCATTGTGTCTCCGGTGAGTTTTCTGTATTCACGCAAAACCGGTGTCGCTTTTTATGTCTCAGTCTTTTGAAGAATTGTCCTCACGAAAGACTGGGGAAGAGGAGCGGCGGGAGGGCTGATCGACCCTCGCACTTACTTGTCCCATATTTCTTTCTTCTTCGGTGCCTCTGCTTGTCCTCAGCGTGATTGTGCGGCCGCACGCCTGAATGAAGGCAACATGCAATCCATACCACCTGTCATTTCCACATCAGTGCGTGTAACTTCCTTGCCTCAAAAGAGGCCACTCGGTGACCATTTATACTTGAGCTGTTTCTTCTCCTTTCAAGGTTCTGCTTAGCTTTTTCATATCCTTGCAAAAGAGAAACGCCATGGATCCCTCCCTTCACGATTCTAAAGCCGGTGCCGTCTCAGTCTCCAGTGAACCAAAACAATCCCATGTGGTTTCCTACCCGTGCGGCTTCAAATTAAGCGCAAATATTTTTCAAAAAGGATTAGGACACCATAGAGCGCTTGAGCTGTAGCCATCCCCCTTCTGCGCTCTATATTTGTGCCGCTTCACAGACTGCAGAATTATACGTACTGCCCGGCAACTCTTCAAAGGTTTCTGCACCGACTGCCACCGGCTGCTTTCCCCTCACAACTGAGTGCTGCTGACTTGCTGCTGCCGTTTCCATCCGAGGGAGCCGGGAGAAGAGAGCGCGCGTCACATGATTCTCAGGCGAGGGCTCCGGTTTTGGCGGCAGCCATCTTGCCTTTGGAGCTGTCAGATCAAGGGCTGAGGAGGTGGAAATAAGAATGGGAGCCAGTGTTCCCTCTAAAGTGAGTTAGTGTGAGCTAGCTCACAGTTTTTTTAGCCTCTGGCTCACACATTTCTGTCTTAGCTCAGGAAGGATGGCTCCAGAGCAAACTAATTTATGCAGTAGCCAAATGCTGGTACCTCACAAAGGAGAATTTTTGCTCACAACACTCCACAGCTTAGAGGGAGCATTGATGGGAACCGTTTTCAGAATTCAGAAATAAAGTGTATACAGGTTTCCCCTTTGAATTTTGGGAGGGAGGAACATAGAATACATTTGGAGGGTAATTTTTAGTTGACTACAATGGGAGGTTTTTAAAAAAACAACTCACAATACTTTTATAACTTTTCATGCCTAAATATATCCCCCCCCCAAAAAAAAAACACCTGTGTGTATGCAAAGCCATGGCATCCCTGGTACAAGATGAATGTGATCTTGAATAGCTTCTTTTTGCTTTATGATTATACAATTCTAAGGAAGCAGAACCACAGAAAATTGGCTCTTGGGCTTGTAATCCTCTTTTCTCTCTAAGGTTCAAGACGAATTTTTAAAAAGTTGAAAATAATGAAATAAAACAGCATAAGATATATCATGAACAGTGCAATAAAACAGTACAATACAACACAGCCGTTAGAACTACATTAACCATGCAATAAAATTGCACAATAAAAATATCCGTTTTACAAGGATTGCTTTATCTGAGCGTATAATTACAATTCTTATCGATTTCCACTTATCAAGTCTTGAAATAAACATCCCATGTTGACTCTCTGATTGTGAAGACCTTGGGTTGTAAGCGATAAAAGAAGAGAGTTTTCTACAGAATTATAATTATTATAGTAAACAATTTTGCATATATGTATTTATTGACTCTTCGTTATTTTTGTCACGGATGTTTTGTTTGGACTTCAATCAACCTCCAGGTGGTGGCTGGAGCTCTCCTGGAATTACTGGTCTCCAGCCAACAAAGATCAATTCCCCTGAAGAAAATGACTGTTTGGAAAGTTGACCTCTGTGGCATTATGACCTGCTGAAGTCCCTCCCCTCCCCAAATCCCACCCTCCCCAGGCTCCACCCCCAAAGTGTCCATGAATTTCCCAACCCAGGGCTGGCAAACCTAAGTGTCCCAAAATACTAGGAAAGACTTCTTGTAGCAGAAGGCATGGGAGTTTTGACAGAACTGCCAAAGAAGAGAGTAATGAAGCTATTATGAACTGAGATCGAGGCAGCTCTTAAACAAGTGATTTCTTTATTCAGCTCATAACTTAACACAGGACAACATTCAACAAAACCTTCTAACTTTTATACATTTTGAACAGGCAAAGCCACACCTCTGGAACAGATAATAACCAATGAAAATGCATTGCTTAGGACCAATGGAATTGGTTCCCGCCAAAAGTCAGTGTCTCTTCAGATTGGCCTATTTGCAGCATTGGCCAATCCGGTCTTGCATCTCAGCATACTAAGGCTTCTATGGAGCTGTAAACCCAGTTCCTAACTTCACATAATAACTGAATACATAACACCCCTCCCCCATAAATTAGCACATGTAATCCTGCAATTTCGCAGGCCAAGCTCTTACGCATTGTGAGCGCCTTGGTTCTACTGCAGGCTGTTCAGACCAGTGTTCCCTATAAGCTGAGTTAGTGTGAACCAGCTCACAGTTTTTTAGCCTCTGGTTCACACATTTTTGTCTTAGCTCAGGAGGGATGGCTCCAGAGCAAACTAATTTATGCAGTAGCCAAATCACATACTCACAACTTTAATGCCAGTAACTCCCAAGGGAGAATTTTAGCTCATAAGACTCCACACCTTAGAGGGAGCATTGGTTTGGACCCGTTGCTGGAACTGCCTGGTTGACTGTTTCTGGTGCCGTCCAGACCCGGAGCACTGGGTGTCCCCTGCTTGCTGGGCAGTACCAGTGGTTGAGCGTTCTCGGGTCCTGTGTCAAAAGAGTTCTCGTGCCCTGTGTTGACAGGGGGCGCTGTTACGGGCTCCGCCTCTGGGGGTGGTTGGGGTGTGTTGCAATCAGTGAAGTCTTCCCTTTGGTCATCTCGGTCTGTAGTCTCCATTTTCTGAACCCAACGCCTTCGTAGCTGGTCAAGGTGCCGGCGCAGGCGTCTTCCCTCTGCCGTGGACACGACATACGAAACTGGTCCGGTGCTGGCAGATACGGTGGCCTCCACCCATAATGGACCCTCACTGTAGTTTCGGGTGTAAATGAGGTCGCCTGGCTGAAAAGAGCGGATGGTTGCTGGAACCTCTTGCTGCGGGGGACGATCAGGAGACATCTGGATGCAGGCGGTTCAACACGGTAGTTAAGCAGCGGTTCATTACAAGTTCCACTGGACTGCACCTGGTTGTGGTGTGTGGTGTGTGGTGTGATGTGCTGCTGCAACAGAAATTCAGCCAGCTGATGGCTCCCATCACCACGGACTATTTTCTTTAAAGCGTCCTTCGTTGTTTGGACCATTCTTTCTGCTTGTCCATTTGTGGATGGATGGAACGAGGCGGCTGTGATGTGCCGGATCGTGTTGGCCTCCATAAATCTTTGGAATTCGGCCAAAGTGAATTGTGTCCCGTTGTTGGACACAATAGTCTCGGGCAGTCCATGTGTGCTGAAAACGTGTCGTAATGCCCTGATGACCGATGCTGATGTCATCACAGACATGGCGACTACTTCCAGCCATTTAGAAAATGAGTCCACAATAATCAAAAAGGTTCGTCCCTGAAAAGGCCCCACAAAATCAATATGCAAATGGGACCAAGGCACCCGGGTTGTCTCCCAACGTTGCACGGGTGCCTGCGGTGGCTCCAGTCGCAATTCTTGGCAAGCTTGGCAGGTAAGGACCCATCCCTCATCCTCCTGGTCCAGACCTCAACCTGGTCCCTCAACCTCCTGGTCCAGACACCATAAATAACTGCGGGCTAACGTTTTCATATGCACCACCCCAGGGTGACCTGTGTGTAGAGCTTCTAACACCCAGTGGCGCAGTTTGGGGGGAACGACCACACAGTTTCCCCACAGCAGGCAACCCTTATGCACTGACAGTTCGTGTTGCCGCGATTTGTATGCCTAAACTCTGCAGGTTGCCCACCAGCTGGCCACCCCCTCCACACCCAGTTGAGGACCCGGGAAATGGTGGGGTCCCTGGTGGACTACATTGCAATGTCAGAGGCATGGAGCGGGGGCTGCGGCAACTCCTCGAGGGTTATGACTTCAGAGGCAGGAGCAGGATCCTCGGCAGGGGTCTGGATCGGTAGGCGGCTGAGAGTATCAGCATCCGATGGCCTTGTCCGGCCTGTGCGACAGTTCATACATGTAGGCAGATAGGAAGACCGACCAGCGGATCATCCTAGGAGACATGACTTGCGAAGTTTGACAGTCCGGAGCAAATAGTCCCAACAGCGGCTTGTGATCCATGACGATCTGGAACTGGCGGTCATACACAAAATCATGAAATTCCTTCACACCCGCAACCAGGGCGAGTGCCTCTTTATCTATCTGCACATAGTTTCTTTCCGCAGGTGTCAGAGTCCTGGAAAAATAGGCGATAGGGGCCTCTCGACCATCTGGCAATCGATGACTCAGAACTGTGCCAATTCCATAGGATGAGGCGTTAGCGGCCATGATGAGTGGCAGTCGCTCGTCAAAATGTGTGAGGGCGGATTTGGATGAAAGTATGTCCTTGACAATGGCGAACACTCGGGCGTGATCAAGCCCCCAGCTCCACCAGGACTTCTTCTCCAAGAGGCGATGCAGTGGTTCCACTATGGACACTTTATTTGGCAGGAATGCATGCATCATAAAAATTGAGGAGGCCCAGAAACTATTGTAGCTCCTTCTTAGAATTAGGGGGTCGGTACATTGTGGATTGCCCTGACTTTGCTGTCCATCGGGTGGACCCCATCAGCGTCGATGAAGAATCCTAAGAATTCGACTTGGGGCACTCCAATCTGGCATTTTTCATGTTTCACCTTGAGCTTTGCCTCCTGGAATCATTGCAAGACCTGTCGAAGGCGAGCGGCTACTTCCTCGCTGGATTTGTCAACGATCAAGATGTCATCGAAGTATGGAACAACGCCAGGTATAGATCGCAGGAGGCCCTCCATAAGGCCTTGGAAAAGTCCTGGGGCCACACCTACCCCGAATTGGAGGCGGTTGACTTTGAAAGTCCCTCAGTGTGTGACAATTGTTTGGGCTTCTGCCCAAATAATAATATTATCTCTGGGGTGACAGGCAGTTGCTGGTATGCCTGCGCTAGATCAAGTTTGGTGAAAGTCTTGCCCCCAGCCAACGAGGCCAAAATGTGACTTACAACCGGTACTGGATACGCATGTTGCTACAAAGCCCTGTGTATTGTGCACTTGTAGTCTGCACATATTCACACCGATCTGTTGGGCTTGACAGGTGTGACGATGGGCATTTCCCACCTTGCATGTGATATGGCTCCAACACTCCCTGTGCGATGAGGCAGTCTAGCTCCTCATCGATCCTTGGCTTCATGGAAAACGGCACCCTGTGCGCTTTCAGATGGACCGGCATCACATTGGGGTTGATATCGAATTAAACTGGGGGACCAGTATAATGCCCCAGGGTGGGGTTGATATCGGATGAAACTGGGGGCCACTATAACACCCCAGGGACCCATCAAAAACTTCAGGAAAGTCTTTACAGAGTCCAATTTGTCATGGGAAACCTGTTGTACTCCCACTACATGGATGCCTAGTGCATCGAACCAATCAAGTCCCAACAGACTGGCCCGGTGTCCTTCGACCACGATGACCCTCAGCGGGCCATAAAAGTTCTTGAACCACACCATGAACTTGCCGATTCCCGCAACCTGGATCCGTTGTTTCTGGAAATCGACCAAGTGGAGGTCACACGGCTCCAGATGACGTCTGTTCCATCGGGGAAACAAGAGGCGAAGCGTTTGTGTGGAGATGATGGTGACCGCCAACCCTGAGTCGACCTCCATCTCACAGGGAACGTTGTCTAATATGACTGTTACCTTTATTTTGTTCTTTGTCCACACTGACGAGTGGTGCAGGCATTGGTGCGTTGTATGACAATCAGTATTCTTTGTTTACGGGTACTTTTGTGGAGGGTGGTACCTGCTCGGGGATGTGTGGGGTGACCTCTTAGTCTTTGACGAACAACACACTCAGGCGATATGTCCTGTTTTTCCACATTCCTGGCACTGGACACCACGGAAACAACACTTCCGACGCTCATGATCGCCCCCACAACTCGCACAGTTCATTTTAGGGGCAGTCTAGCTATGGTAGCCCTTGGAACTTGCGGATGCTCGTGTGCAGTGAACACTGTTGTCCTCGCTATCAGTGTCTTCCACACTCTCCCAATGCACTAACTGCGTTTTCCGGGACTCTGGTGGTGTCCTAGACTGTCTCACGTCTCTAGTGGATCATTCGGCCATTTCAGCAGCAACAGCTTCCTCATAAGCTACTGGAAACATAAGTTCCTTTTGCAAACAGCCGTCGTTGTAGTTTCTCATTTAGTAGGCTGCATACTAGCTGGTCACGAAGCCGGTCACTCAGGTCTGCGAAATTGCACTGTCTTGCGGTTTTGTGGAGGGCAGCCACATATTCAGCTATGGACTTCCCCTTGGCTTGGTCTTGTTTGTGAAAAGCATATCGACACGCAATTTCGGATGGCTTGGGTGTAAAATAGTCGCACAGCTTGTCAGTGATCGCGGTAAGCTCAGTCTCTTTGAGTTCCGTGGGCGCCACTAACGTCCTGGCCACATCGAATATGCCTTTCCCACAGACGCTTAAAAAGGTAGCTTTCTTCACCTTCGGATCAGTAACCTTGGTCGCTGTGACGTACAAATCAAACCTGGAAATGAAGGTGTCCCAGTCTTCGGTGCTTGCATCGAACGGCTCGAATTGACCCGCGGTGGCCATCGTATTCTCGCTCGGGGGCGGTAATGCTTGCTCGCTGGCTCTGCTTTCAGCCAAGCGTCAGTGACTGTGGCAGAAAGCTGAAAGAAGTTTCAGCAAGCTAGTATTCACTGCAGGCATTCTACTATGCAGCAAGAATGGTTAAGCCACCTAGCCATAGTTACTATTGAGTGTGAACTTGCAAGAGAAATTGACATTGGAGGAATAATTAATGATTTTGCAATGAAAAGGTCAGAAAAATAAAGCTTTAAAATTAATTGGCCTAATGTTTATAGCCATGTTGATCCATCAAAGTAAAAAAAAGATAAAGACATTGACAGGGTAATCCCTCTTTAATGACCAAAAAGTTACAAAATAGTTAGCAAACTCACAGGCCTCTCAGGCTGAGTGTTATTATTAAATAAAAGTAGCAAAAGCATGCATTTTTCAGAAATGTGGAATATGGGACAGTAATTTCAGAATTACAACAACATCATGGTTTATGAGATTGTATGGGATGAGGGATTGTTGTGTTGGTGTGGAAGGGGGCCCCATAAATTTGTACTGGCCCCCAAAAGTAATGTTTGGGCCCTGTTCCCACCTCATAGCAATTGAACTGCTACATTCAGGACTAGCTGAAATTTCCAATATGTTCCCCACTTTTCCAAGTGGGGAGAAGTTCCAGTGCAGCTGTACATGAGTTTTTTCCCTTAGGATAAGAGAGCTGGAGACTATAAGGCAGAGTTGGCAACCTCCAGGTGTGGCCTGGAGATCTCCCAGAGTTACAACAGATCTCCAGACTACAGAAATCAGCCTCTCTGGAGAAAATGGCCACTTTAAAGGATAGACTTCATGGCCTTATATCCCACTGAGGTCCCTCCGCTCCCCAAGCCCCATCCTCCGCAGGCTTCACCTCAAATACCCAGGAATTTCCCAAGCCGAAGTTGGCAACTCTGTCAAATGTACAAAAAGGACATAGGGACTCACAGGAGCACTCTTACAACAGTCAGCAGATCTCCTGATATCAAGTTATGCAACCTTGAAGGCCACTCACCTGTTTCCTCCTAATTCTTAGAAAAGCCTCAGCTCTCTTTTCCAGTTCAACCACTTTATTTGCTCTCTTCCTCTTTCCTAGTTCTTTGCTCTCAGCCTCACCTTTTCCCAGGGCTGCATTATGACTTTCATAGGCCCTAGGCACTTTTGCCTTTGTGGCCCCTTCCCACCATAATAATATTTTAAAATTATTTTGATAAAACTTTAATATTTCAACATTTTTTCCTGTTTTAGGCTACATTTAATAGATTTTCATGGGCCCTAAACATTTCATTCTTTTCTGATGTGAGGAAAAAAATTAAAACATTTTCATGGGCCCCTAAAAGTACTATGGGATCTAGGCACTGGGCCTAATGGATAAGTCGGCCCTGCCTTTTCCAAGTTCTGACAGACATCTCTTTCTAAACAATCCAGAAATTTCCCCACCTATCTTGTCATTACACCTCATTGTTAAAATATCAATTGACCTTCCTAGACTATTAGCAAGCAGGGGTATTTTTGGACAGGAACGCACAGGAACAGAGTTACAGCTGACTTCAGAGTTGGCCACACCCACTACAGCCAATACCTCTGCGTGCGTGGCTACAGAGGGACGGCCTGGAGAGCAAACCCCCCCCCCGACTCTGAGGTGGGTGGGCCAGTGGGGCCCCTGGAAGGATCCAGGAGGCATTTAAATGCCTCCCCGTTGTGCCTCCCCTGCCCTGTCCAAGGGCCGGCTTGCCTGGGCAAGCCAAGGGAAGGCAGTTTAAACTTCCTCCCCTCCCCTTCAAGGGGGGGCTTGCCCAGGCAAGCCAAGGGAAGACATGGGGTGTGGCCTAATATGCTAATGAGCTGTGCTGTCGAGGTGTGACCTAATATGCTAATGCGTTTCTGCTGTTGGGTGTGGCCTAGTATGCTAATAGGTTCCTGCTGGGCTTTTTCTACAAAAAAAGCCCTGTTAGCAAGCAGTCGGCTTTGCTAATCTGTCAGCAACAGAAATAATAATTCCAGAAACAACTGAGAGGGGTTTTCCCCCTTCCAATTTACCTTAGATTCAATTTGGAAAGCATATTTAAATTCATAAAAAGGATATGAGTTTGAATATATTAAATTATTGGAACCAGGCAGAGTTACTCAAATGTTAAGAACATTTTTAGAAAATATCACATATGGGTTTTGTTACAATTGCCCTTATATTGAGTTTGGAAAACATATTTTAAATGTTTTAAAATGATATGGTTTTGAATATATTAGATTATTCAAACCAGACAAAGAGATTATGCGTATTATTTGCAATGAAGAACTGGGTAATGTAATACATATGTTATACAGAAGGCAAACTAAGACTATAGTGTCAGTGAACCTCATCTTATTTCAAGACAAAACTCCAGGGCAGGTCATAGATATGGTTTCAGGCAAGGATGGCAAAATCATCTCAATGTAAATCTCAGTATTGTTCTACAAGGACAAATTTTAGTTCTGCAGCCCCATTCTTTAGGATCAAAGTTTGGCAACTATGTTGGTTGCCCAGAACAAAGCATTCAGAATTTGTGAGGCTATTCATATTACGAGAACAATTTGTACTAGAAATGTAAGTATTTGAATTATATAAAAATCATCTTTAGCCATAAATGTAAAAAGCAAAAAAATAAAAATAAAAAAATTGTCACATGGATGGTGATTTTCAGGGCTTTTTTTGTAGAAAAAGCCCAGCAGGAACTCATTAGCACAATAGGCCACACCCAACAACAGAAACTCATTAGCTTATTCAGTCACACCCATGAGAGCATAGCTCATTGGGATATTAGGCTGCACACCCATCTTACCAGAAGTATAGTCATCCAGCCACACCCACCTTGTGCTTCTTATTCTGTTTACTTTGTTTGTTGTCAAAACCTAGGGCTTTTTTTGTAGCAGGAACTCCTTTGCATGTTAGGCCACACCCCTAATGTAGCCAATCCTAATAAGTTTCTGCTATTGGGTGTGGCCTATTATGCTAATGAGTTCCTGCTGGGCGTGGTCAGCTTGGGGTCCAACCGGAACTCCGTTCCTGTGCGTTCCTGCCCCAAAATAGCCCTGGTGATGTTAGTCTAGTGTTCCTCAGACATGCAAAAGTCTGTAAGTGGAATCCAAATTGTAATATCTGCTTCTCTCTTTTTATAAAAAAATGTCATTTGCAGATACCTGACATGGTAGTTTGAAATCTATACTTTACAAAGAGATCTGTATGCATTTTACAACAGCAAATTTGACCATTAGTTGTTTAATAAAAGCTATTGTCCCCCAGTTACTCTGGATTATTTATTTTACAGTATCAAGATATTTAAAACTCTGTGACACATAGATCACAATAAACCATAGGCTCATATGATGTTAAATTTTAAAACATTTATTTCAAAACATAATTTAACAAAGTAAAATAGAATAATCTCCAGATGTTATTGGTCTTAATGTTACATACTGAAGACTTGGTCTATTTTTTATTTATATCATTCTCAGCTAGGGGCATTTTGAATATCTCTCTCTCTCTCCCTCCCTCCCTCCCTTTTACATAGTGCATTTAGTTCAGGAGCCAGTTTTATTTATTTGGGTAGCTCAACTGATCACTCTTTCTTAAACCAAAAGGTGTGCAAATTTCAAATTTACAATTCTTACTTGTACAAACTTGTACATTTCCTGGAAATATACTTGAAAATATAATGAAAGCATTAATTTTTGGTCAAAATTCAGTTCAATTTGTAGATCTTATTTTACAAATGTGTACTAAAAGACTGGAAACACTGTAGTAAGTATAAAGGGTTTACACTGACACTGCCAATAAGGGATCAGACAAATTTGTTCATGTATGGTATGCTTGATTTGATGCATTAAACAAATCTGTTTAATCATAGCAGTGGCAATCATAATATTTTCCTAGATTATCATATTTTATTAACTGTTCATTTGAGAATGGCAGCACAATTTCACATGTAAATTATTTTGCCCTATATTTTGCATCCTCAGAGGCCCAACAAATTTCGGCTTTATGTGTATTTCTCTATAGCCCTGACACATAATGAGTACAACATATACATCATGTCAAAGCAGATTTGCACATGGTAAGGAACTTGCAAATAGAGCTTTAGTTTTCAGATTTGCATGGTTGCAAAGAACACAGCAGGTTTATAGATGTGCGTTCTGAACACATAAACATGTACGTGTTCGGCATGTACCCATTCCACAGCCCCTATTTTCAGAAAGGGAGTCTGAAGAACTGAGCCAAATTGAGGTGACCAGAGATGAAGTTCTAGACCTATTGAGGAAATTAAGAACCAGTAAGAGTTCTTAAGGGACTCAGATGTGAGATAGTTGATCTATTAACCCGTATATGTAAACTAACACTAAATTCAGCTGCTGTACCAGAAGACTGGAGAGTAGCAAATGTGACACCAATTTTTAAAAAGGGATCCAGAAGGGAACCAGGAAATTACAGGCCAGTTAGCCTAACATCTGTCCCATGCAAATTAGTAGAAACTGTAATCAAAGATAGAATTATTAGGCACATAGAGGGGCAAAGCCTGCTGATGAAAAATCAGCATGGCTTCTGCAAAGAGAAGTCCTGCCTCACAAACCTTTTGGAGTTCTTTGAGAAAGTGAACAAGAGGTACTGGTTAGCCACTGTATGAGACAGGATGCTGGGCTAGATGGACCATTGGTCTGATCCAACAAGTATCTGTCTCCCCACTCATATCTAATATACATAACACTATCGAACATCAAACACAGTCTACTTCTAGATGGTGCAACAAGGCCAAATCAAACTGCGAATGTTTTTTTAAAGATAGATAGTGCTCATCCCGGAACAAAAGTTGTAATTGTGAGTGTGATAAACGAACATGATTCAACTTATGTATGTGTGCTATGATTTACAAATGTACTGTTTGATCTTCAATAAAGTTTATAAAATCTTTTTTTATCGTATTTGTCTCACCAATCACTGATGCCCTGATCTCCCGCCTAAACCTGCTGTCCAATGAGATACTAATTTCCAGGTGGCAACGTGACAACCCATCACCTTCCCCTAATTCACAGTGGGCATGGAAGGGTTAGCAACATCTGTCACACCAATCACTGATGCCCTGATTTCCTGCCAAAACCTGCTGTTCAATGAGGTACTTGTTTCCAGGTGGTAGATGTAGCCATCTCATGTATCCCAGTGGAGTCCAAGCATTCCAATGGGGTCGCTATTGCGCTGTTTTGGTGTTGTGTTATAGTGCTATAGCTGTATAGCACTCTAAAACGAACGTTAAAAAAAGGACGGAGATCGCCCGCGCTGGCGAAAAAGGGCGGGAAAACAAAGTGGCGCAGTTTGAAATGCCAAACTACTTCAGAGATGGCTCCTTACCGGTAGGGGAAAGGCTGTGTGAAATGGCAGCCCTGTACCGGTTTACTCCAAGACGGTACAATAATGGCTTAAAAACTGCTTAAAAAGGGTAATGTGAAATTCCCCGATGTGTCCAAAGTACAATAGCCTCAGTTTAGTCATTTTAGCTCCAAGGGAAAATTCAGGTTTGATTTGATCTAGAACCCACACATTTGTCTTTTTGGCACTCCATCGGTATCTCTGGCCCCGGTCACATGTGACAGATAACGCGGAGGGGAGGCTATTTGAGCCATCGCAATTTGACCTGCCACTACACGATCAGACGTGACGGTGGTGAACCGTTTTTTTCCGTCAGCACATTTCCAGCGTGCTTCAACGAGGGAGCACGGACGCAATAGGAGCACGCTGGAGCGATCACATGGGAACCTTCATCTGCGGGACGTCGTAAACCCCTTTGATAGTGGACTTTTGCTGATAGTTTTTAACTGCGCTTCTTTGGCAGGAAGAAATGGTTTGGCAACGAGTGCAGGACGCTTGCCAGATATTCCCCTGTGATCGCGCCTGTAAAATCCGCCCGGCATTCATTACTATCGTGCGGCTAATTCTGTGTGTGACTGGACCCTCTAAAACTCTTCTCCAACACCACATTTCAAATGAATCAATTTTCTTTCTGTCAGCTTTCTTCAAATTTAGCAGTATATTGTTTGAATTATGTAGGTCCAAACAAGTAGTTGCCCATGGTACTTTTGAAATATTTTTCTTGATCACTTGCCTATCCCACCCTTCTTTTGAAAAGCAGTTTATCATATGGAATGGGTTCTGTCCTTGGGAAAAAAAGTGTTTGCAATCATACACAATGCAGCCCATGAAATACCAGCATAATGTGTTCCCAGATTTTAATCTTCCACAGATTCAGAATCCACATTTTATGGTTGGAGAAACCTGAATGAAAAAGTGTGCGTGTGTGTGTATTTAGAATACATGGCAGGCTTACCATAAACACAGTAATACACTTTTGCTTACTTTAGAACAGGACCCCCCAGTCTTTTTGAGCCTGCAGACAGCTTTGGAATTTTGAGAGGATGGTGAGCGGCACCCCCAAAATGGTTGCCTCAGGAGGTGGAACCATAGGGAATACTCCCTCACACCTCCTGAGCAGAAAAGAATCCCAGAGGAGGAATGAAACTATACACTTATCACCAGGGGTCATTTCGTAGAAAAAGAGCTGCAGGAGCTCATTAACATAACTTATTAGCATATGCCACACCCCCTGACATCACTGGAAGTGTGCAACAGCCCCTCTGACAGGCAGAAGCACCCGGGATCCATTCTTTTCCCCCTCTCCCCTTCGCCTCCAAGTCAGGCGAAGGAAAAGGGGAGGGGGAGGATCTCAGGCGCTTCTGCCTGACAGAGGTGCTGGCGTACCCACAGCCAGCCTGGGTGAATTATAGAATCATAGACTCATAGAGTGGGAAGGGACCTCCAGGTTCATCTAGTCCAACCACCTGCACAATGCAGGAAATTCACCGCCCACACACCCCAGTGACCCCTGTTCCACACCCAGAATATGATTAAAAAAAACCTCCAGGATCACTGGGGGCCAAACTGGCCTGGAGAAAAATTGCTTCCTGGCCCCAAAGTGGCGATCAGTATTTCCCTGGGCGTGTAAGAAAGGGCCACAAGAACTAAACACTGATGCAACCCTTCCTGCTCTACCTCTCGTGATTTGCCTAAGTTCACACAATCAGCATTATGATCCTTTTAAAGTTGAAAGCATGATATAAATGCAAAGGACTATTTGTAAGATTATCTGTAAGACACAAGACCAGGACGCATCTCACTTCTGGCAATCACTTGGAGAGACCCTATCACTCAGCTTCCATTGCCCCACACACACCCCACACTGGAATAAGAACATAATATCAGGCCATACCACATTGCAATAAAGCCCCTACAACTGTATACAGAAATACTGAGCTTCCCTACCATTTGCCACAACTAGCCCACCACACAACCAGGATCAAGACTCCTAAGTGGACCAACAGACAGGCATACACTCGTTTGAGAAACTGAGTATTACATTACAACACCTCTGGAACATTACAGATCAGTAGAGGCAGCACTGCACAGTGGTCAGAGTTGCAGATTGATGTGGGGAGACCCAGGTTTGTATTCTCACTCTGCTGGCTGAGTGACCCCGGGCCAAATCTCCCCTTCTCTACCTAACCTACCCCACAGGGTTGTTGTGAGGATGAAATGGAGACTCATGGGCAGGGTCCCCAGCTTCCCTGGCAGGAACACTATGTTAAGAAATCTCTCACAATTATGCAGCCATAGCAGGCAGGAGGGAAGGAGGCGAATACCTCCAGCGCCAGAGACTTGTAGAGGAAGAGTCAAACTTTGGGGACTCACCCGTGCACCAGAGGGCCAAGGCAGCAGGAGGCAAGAAGCCTGGGCGAGCTGGGCTCCTCCATGCCTGGCAGAAGATGAGGTGCAAAGCCAAGAGGTGGGCAAGCAGAAGAGGCACTCAGCCAGCCCCACAAGCTGTGTGCAAAGAAACTCCCGCAGCCCCAAGCTTCAAGGAGTGCAGAGGCCAGACTCCAAATGAGAAAAAGCAAGCTCAGGGTTCATGGGTCAAATTTTGAGCTATGGAAGAGGAACCGGCTCCATTCCTGGAGTTCTCTCGAGTTCCTGCACTTTTGGTCTTGCTTTTTGCCAATCCACCTCCCAAGACTGCTCCAGGTGCTCCAGCCTGAGGGCTGCTGGGGCTTCC
>NW_015173135.1:677237-689218 GCF_001447785.1 Gekko japonicus
GCCTCAAAAATTGCAGGGTAGCTGCGGGAGCCTCTCCCCAAGATACCCGCCATGTTTCAGTAACATCTAACCAGGGGGTCCAATTCTACAGTCTCTCAAACAGGTTGCCCCCATCCCCTCCATTGTTCTCTATGGTGGGAAAAAAGTTATTTTTTCCCACCATAGAGAACAATGGAGGAGATAGGGGCAACCTGTTTAGCGGCCCGTAGAATTGGACCCCCTCGTCCAATGTTCTTCAAACTTGGATGGTATCTTGGGGAGAGGCTCCAGCAGCTACCCTGTGAGTATGGCGCCTCTCCCTCCAATTCCCTCCCCTCCGGCCCCCAGAATATACCCTATGTTTCCGCCATTTACTTCAATGGCCCATAGGATATAAAGGGGCCGAAATTGACATTCGGATGGCCCTTTTTCAGGCCCGGCCTTCTAGCGCAGAGCCTGAAAAAGGAGGGGGGCTCTGCAGGCCATTTTTCAGGCACGGAGCCTGAAAAAGGCGGGGAGGGGAGCTCAGCAGTCCCCCCCACCCCCCGCGGGGGTTGCAGCTGTGGCTGAAAGCGGCAGCGGCCATAACTTTTTTAAGAGCCCCTAAGGACAGCTGGAGGAGCCAGAATGAGGTGGAATTTGCCCCTACGACTAACGTTTCGCCCCTCCCCTCCCCCCGGCCTCGCAGCTATCACTGAGAACAGCGGCGGCAGCCATAACTTTTTAAAGAGCCCCTCCCGAAAGGTGGGGGAGGCAGAATGACCTCTCGCGTGTGAATGACCTCTCACGGCAATGCCGCTCGGATATCACACGCGAGAGGTGGAATTTGCCCCTAAGAGTCCAAGGCCACCACCCCGGAGCTCAGGGAGGCAAGGGAACATTTGCCCCGCCCCCCCGCGCGGGTGTTGCAGTTGCCGCGCCCAGAACAGCAGCGGCGGTGGCCATAACTTTTTAAAGAGCTCCTCCCGAGAGCTGGGGGAGCCAGAATGACCTCTCGTGAGTGGACATCACACGCGGGAGGTGGATTTTGCTCCTATGAGTCCATCCCGGGGATCAGGGAGGCAAGGGAACGTTTCGCCCCTCCCCTCCGCAGGAGTCACAGCTGCCGCTGAGAACAGCAGCAGCAGCCATAACTTTTAAAAGAGCCCCTCCCGAGAGCTGGAGGAGCCAGAATGGCCTCTCGGAATGGCAACGCTGTTCGGACATCACACGCCAGAGGTGGAATTTGCCCCTACGAGTCTAAGGCCACCACCCAGGGGCTCAGGGAGGCAAGGGAACGTTTCGCCCCACCCCTCCCCCCACGCTGGTGTCGCAGCTGCCGCCGAGAACAGCGATGGCGGCCATAACTTTTTAAAGAGCCCCTCCCGAGAGCTGGGGGAGCCAGAATGGCCTCTCGCGTGTGATGTCTGAGCGGCATTGCCACTCGGACATCACACACAAGAGGTAGAATTTGCCCCTACGAGTCCAAGGCCACCACCCAGGGGCTCAGGGAGGCAAGGGAAGGTTTCGCCCCGCCGAGAACAGCTGCAGCGGCCATAACTTTTTAAGGAGCCCCGAAGGAGGGGAGGAGCCAGAATGACTTATGGTGTTTCCCCTGGAGTCCAAGGCCACCACCCCGGGGCTCAGAAAAGTGATTATTTAATTATTTAATCTCCCTTCCTACTCCACTCCATGAAGTTGGAACAGGTCTCCGTTTGAGTACAGGAACATCCTATATGCACCGCCAAAAATATTACACTACATGTTTCTGGGGTGGGGATAATGGAAGGGGACAACTCCCAAAAGACGTAGACGCCCTTCTCACGAATTGGAGCCCGACCAGCTTTTTAGGAAAAGCTCCTGTGGCCTTAATAGTCAAATCAAAAACTGAACAGGTCAGCGACTCTATGCTGTAGAATTTCTGACGGCTGCTGATGAACTACTAAAGCTCACAGCCTGTTGTTTTTACATGGGCAACGGGTAGTTGCGTTTGTTTTACAGACAGTCACTGAGAAACCTCAAGGAAGATTGCGAGGGAGGTATTGCCGGAGCCTGGAAAAGCGGTAATTTCAACCGGGGTGTGTGCGTGTGTGTACGGAAGGGCCTTTATAAGGCTGCAGCGCCCATGCCGGGGTTTCTTCCCGTGTTGTCGCAAGGGGCAGCATCGGAATCTGGTGGAGCTTGCAAGTAGAGCGGTTTCCGCTCTGCCTGATCTGACGCTGCTGAGCGGTGGCAGGGCAGGAGGGAACGAGCTGGCGGCCTGGCGCAGGAGCGCCTTCGGCTCGTGCTCGGCGGAGCTGGCATGGCGCGGGAGGCGGCCGACACCTGCTCGGAGCAGCCCGAGACCTATCAGGTCCGGCAGGAGAACGAGCTGCAAGTGCTAGAGGCCATCTACGGGCAAGATTTCCAGGATTTACGGCATGACCGACCGTGGAAGGTAGTAAAGCGAGAGAGGCTGGGCTTCCTAACAGTTTCCTGTAGATGATAACGTGGGGGTGTGTGGTTATACAGTGAGCTGGTAGCAGGGCATTAAATTAAGGAGTACGGCACGCCTCCCCCCCCCCCCCCACGGCGCAACCGGGCAAAGTGCCCCCCCCCCCCACCCCACGTAATCGAACTACGGGGTTTGCCAGACTACCTTCTTATTGTATCATTTAAATGTGCTTGACTAGGCAACCTGTGGCAAGTGAGGAAAATATTAACGTTCTTTAACCATGCAGGTCGTACTCAGTACAGTTACAAAAGTGTCTGTTGCTGTCTTTTTAATGTATTCTTGATGTAGAGTAGGAAACATTTAAATCCCGCCTTATGCACAGTCTTGTAACGCATTTATATACTGGCGTATTTATTGTGGCATAAGCTTTTGAGAGTCAGAGCTCATTTTGTCAGATGCATGAAGAACCGCAGGTACAAGACGCATGCAATAACACTAATGTAGCAGGTGTGGAGCATGTTGGGCTCTTCACTTGTAGGAGTTTTCTCTAAAGATCTGTCCTCTGCCTTCTGCAGGGAAGTTTGTATATCTTTGATGGCTTAATGGCTAATGAAGGTTGCAGGATGCTGCACACTAGCAGTTCCCCACATGTAACAGTAGTTGTGTGAGGGTGATGATTATTTGCATTAATTAGCTCAGAGTACAAGAGTATGTACCTGTAATGTAAGATTAGACATCCTTGGTCTTTAAGAACTAGTTCTGACGTCAAGATTTAGCTATTTTGAAGAGAACTGGGCAACTTGCTGAGTAGAATTCCCCTATTATAGATTTATAACCAAAGTAAACAGAAAGTTCACCTGTACTTCCCCCATGCTTTCATTTTGTATCCATGAGCCAAGTGAGCAATGGCCCTGGTCACACGGGCTGGAAAACGCGCGGGGGGGGGGAGCGTGGCTATTTGTGACGTCGCATTCTGGTGCGCTATTATGCGATCAGACGTGACGGCGGCTTCCCCGCAGCAAAGAGGACGACAGGGGAGGAAGCCGCACGCCGGCGCGATCACACCAGGTTTCCATAGGCGGCCCGTGGCAAAGCGTTTGCTAGTACATGCAATGTACTAGTTTTTTTACTGCGCGGCTTTGGCGGCTTGCCACAGGGTCGCCAAGGGAGTGCTATGCCTCCCAGATGTTCCCGTGTGATCACGCCCAGATGCTCCGCGGGACTCCCATGCCTTCACCGGGGCAAATGCTCCGTGTGAACGGGGCCAATGAGATCATATCTTTTGATCCAGTGAAAGAAACCATGACGAAGGGCGGGAATCAGCTCCAGATTGGCACTATAGTAGTCCACTAGGCACACTACACAGTGTCTTGCCTGATTCTCTTTCCTTTCCCTCCTTTGTCTCTAAGGATATGGTAATTATTAGACATCATATTCTCCAGAGTGAGATAACAAGTATCAAAGGGAGTTGCTCTTTTTTGCTATTCCCAAGAAATGTTGCTAAACTGTGAAGCACGTGTATACTAAAAGGTAACACCAATAAAGTATCTTCCATTAAATTAAGTGTAATTAGCAGGATCATTATTTACAATATTGTCCCCAAAGGCTATGCTGCCTTTCCCAAGATATTTGTGTGTGACGATACCATTTCCTTTTATCCTGTTAATTAAAAACAAAAAACTTGACCAAGATTTCCTGACACACGTATGTAGAACTAGGCTAAAATGTGGGGGGTGCATTCACTGGCAATCATGTAGCAGACTTTTTTAAAAAGTTTTTAATCTCTGAAATGTTGCACGCTGTTAAAAAAATTATCTCTGATACCAGTTGCTACACCTGTGGGTAACAACCTAAGCAAAAATAAGTTGCTCCTCCCAGGAAAATAGTTTATGAAAACATATTTTGGGACCAAAGCTCAATGTAGACTTATTTTGTCGGAATGTCAATCAGTTAAAGATTTTTTAAAATCACCTGTCTGGCTTTTAAATGACTTCAGATCAATTTATACTCTTCATAACCTGAAGGTTTTCAGTGTACCATTTTGAGGTTCCTGAGGGAAAAGGACAGTTTCTTTTTAGTGGAAACACTGCAATTTAAGGCTGCTGGTTTTGGATATAGACAGGAGGAAAAGCAGTTTGCTGACATTTTTTTTTTGTCCATCACTCCATGTGTGAATGCTGAATGGTTATGCAACTTCAAGAGCAACTTCAAGACTCCCAAGGTTTTACTCAGTTGTCAGTTCAGTTAAGGTGAGGGGGGGGGAGAGAGAGAAGGTGTTGGTTGAAATTCATTAAAGCTTGTAGTCTTACCTGTTTCTTTACATCGTAAGGGTACATAGGGACCATGGTGGAATGGTAACTAACGTAATGTGAAACACACCATGCAGAAATAAAATAGAATGTCTTTAATACTATGTATTATAAATTATATGAATCTATATAGAATCACCAATACTACTCATAATCTTAGTATAAGAACATAATACACATTTTTGACAATTCCATCCAAATGTATCTCACAATCCTAAACCATGTATATTGCTAAACTAAGCATTATTCCAATAAAACATGAATAAAACTATCTAGAATCCAACTTGGTGATGTGATGTAAATCTTTTCTCGAAGCCCACTATATAATGTAACGAATTCTTGATTCACTGGACACCCGGTTAAAGTCTGTTTCACAAGTCTTCCTCAAGAATCATACGCTTAAGTGCTTCTTTGTATCTGTATCAAATAACTAATGATGCAAATCACAACCCAAATATTCCAAGTTGTTCAGATAGCACCCTTACAATATTCCAGTTTTCTTCAGGTTGTTATGAATGCACCAAGCATAATTCTTCAAATTATTTCTGATCATATCAAAAATATCTCCAAAATTCACACAGGAACACCATTTTTTACTCTTCTAACTGGAATAACCCTTGATCTTACTAGTAATGGCAAAGTGTTCTCAAACACTTTGAGAAGTACAGACTGTGTACTTCTCCCCCCAATTGCTCTTACATGTGAGGTACAGCTTGAGACAGCAGGAGCCAATTTCAGATCTCCTACCATCATGCCTAGTATGGCCTGTGGCAAAACAGGGACCCACCCTCAGCCCTGGGAGACTGAGCAGCCGTTCTGTGGCTCGCAAACCCCTGTTTTTGTCTTCCCACCCTTCCTGGTTGGGGCTATTTCCCTTCGTTACACGCTGCCACCACTCACTGAATGGACACCGCCTTCCTAGAGGGACAGTGAGACCCCTCTGGCTGATTCCCCAACCTTGGGAAGTTGGTACCACAATCTTTGGGTGCTCCCTGGAGAATTGGCAGTCCTTCCAATTTGGGCCCGTTTGGGTTCCTTGGGCCTCCCTTTTGCTTCTGGTAATGTGCTGAGCAGGGAGGACTAAGTGGTCAAGGCTCACCAGGTCTTAAACTCAAAAAAGGTTTATTTGAACTATATACATATTAGGCACAGAACTTAAACACATGCACATTAACACAACCTGGGCACCGAAAATAAACAGGATTTAAAATGACATTCCTCTGTCCCCTACACACACCCTCTCTATCTCTGGAAGTTGTGGGTCTCAGGATGGGATTTACTTTCCCCCTCCTGTTGTTGTGGAGAAACCCCAGCCCTCCTCGGGACTGGTCACTTGTACTGTTACCCTCCTGGCTGTCCACCATGGTTTATAGTGTATAGTGCCCTGGAGTCTGGTAACAGGAGCCCCACCTGTACGCTCCCTTGAAGCTGCCGTCCAAGCTGAGCCGAAGGCCAGACTAGGCTGAGACTGAACTCCCCCCCTCAGGAGCCAAAGCCTTTATTTGTCTGGCTTCGCCCCTGGGGTGTGTCCATATTTTCCCGCTCTTTTCCCTAAAGCTTCTGGGAAGTGTAGTCAGGGAGTTATAGCAGCTCCATTGTTCCCTATGGAGTACCTCCCCCCTCCTAAGGACTACCAGGCTGGCATCCATTTTAAAATACACTGCTGCCTCTGCCTGGCAGCCATTTTGTTGCATGACCCTTAGGACATCTTGTTCAAAATGGCCAGATAGATACTCATGTAAAAATCTATTTGCAGGATTCTTCAACGAGCTAGTACAGGAATTGCCAGCCTTTTCTTTAATGGGGGTTACTTCTGAATAATGAAAAATACCCCTGATTCCCACCCTACAGCATATAGTTGTATAATGTTTTAAATGGTTTTTAAAATATTTTTATGTGCGGGCGTATGCCTGTCTGTGTCCCGCCCTGAGCCCGCTTTTGTGGGGAGGGTGGGCTATAAATTGAAATATAAATAAATAAATAAATAAAATAAAATAAATATTATTGAGTTTTGTTTATAAAGTGAAATATAAATAAATAAAATAAATAAAATATTATTGAGTTTTGTTCTAGAAACAGACTGGGAAGGGTACCAGAAATTAAGCTATCATGCCTTTTCCTGGGGTTTTTTGGGGGTGCACAAGTTCTACTATACACTGCAGCAACCAGTGGACTACCAGTAGCACACAGGCTACCTGTTGAAGACCACTGACCTAGTATGACCAAGAAAAACAGTGTCTGGATTTATATCTCTCTAGTAGGTACACATAAAGAATTGCTTTGCATAGCACTGTTGCAGTGAGGGCACCCTCCTCCCAAAACACGTGGTGGCCTGAGTTCCACTGATTATGGAGTTCAGGTGGGGGGTTTGCAGGGTAGGCGAGATGCTTTCCTACAACATTGTTCGTTGCAATATTGCAGTAGAATACAGCGAACCACAATGCCCTGCTTGTCATAATGGCAGACACTTTGCCGGTTAATCATAGTTCTGTTTGTACTTTGCCATGGTCTTTGAGTGAAATCTTAAATGTATGATTCAGTCTATAAGCTGGTTAAAATAGGGAGCTTGGGTTTTAATAGAGACTGAACTTCTGCAGAATCAGTTGCAAAATGCAGTGTTGCAAATTTTAAAAAGTGTCTCAAATGTGTTTTTACCAGTGCAGCAATTAAAAATATTACAGCTGAGCTGATACAGAGGTGGGTTCAAAAAGCACAAGGTGGGGAAACACTGGAACACAAAATCTAGCGCTATGAATGTCATGCCAGAAAGCTGGCTTTTCCAGAAATACTTGAATTGGGAATTTTTTGGATTGTCCAAATCTATTGCATAATCTGATTTTAGCACGTTTGGATTAGATTTAGTAAAAATATGATTTTGTATACTCTTGCAAAAGTTTTCCCAATAACTAAAAGTAGTTGAACTATAATACTTGAGTAGGTGCGAAAGGGAATAAAACACACTTAATATGCTTTAAAATATTATATTGAAACAAGTTCAAAACTTGACTGATAAATTATTTGTAGTACAATACTTATAAATATTTTAAAATACAATAATTCAGTGGAATAAACTTCTCTTATATTGTTTGGGGATTGGGGGGGCTACCATTACATAGTGATTTAGTACACTGCAGGACCTATATGCATTATATGCTATTGTTGCTGAAGAATCTGCTTTAGAATCATTCTGGGGCACCTCCATATTCACTGATCATAGAAGCAATAACACTGTTGCAGTTCAAATTAAGACTGAGTTAAATGTGAATTGGAATTTATTGGGCTTCATTCTTTTGCACTAAAGGATGATTCTACTTGCACCTTATCAAACTTCAACCTTTTCATTAATTGTGCTTCTGACTGATTGTAAGCAACAAAAGAAGTTCAACAGAACCATCATTTCTGCATTTTAAATCTTAATATGGAGGGAATACAAAAAGAAAAGAGGGATTATGTGACAAATTATACATATCAAGATTATTATACATTACAGGATATACAGAAAACAGAAAAAGTAAATGTTTCTCTGGACCATCCCCTTCATATAGTTTTAAGACATTTTCTATAGGATACGATGGTTCTTACAAATATCATAACTATTCTATTTTGCAACTACATTATTTCCTCATGATTGCATATTCTGTGTTATATATTTCATCATTTCTATATACTAGCTATAACTTTTTATATACCAAGGCTTAAAGGTAAGTCTGTTATATATCTCACATATAAGATTAAAAAGTAAAACTGTTTTTGTTCAAAATCTACTTCCTCATACATTTATCTTCAAAATTTATAATATATTTATATGCATAGCAATACATTTATATACAATTTTTACACTATTTCTCATTCTAAATTTGTCTCCTGTTTGCATAATTCTCTCCTCAAATTTTGAAATCTGTTTCTCAAATAGGGTGTTAATTTCACTGTTACTGTATAATCAGTAAGTTTATTTTCCCATTCTTCTAAGCATGGGCGGATGTCTGATTTCCATTTTGCAGTACAGATGATTTTAGCCGCTGTTACCATATATATATTTGAATATCTCTTCCAAAACTTTTGGTCATTTGTTGAGTAGTATTCCTAATAGCATGTTCTTAGCTTCCATAGGGAATTTAAATTTTAATACGTTCTGCATTTTTCCATGTATTTTCTTCCAGTATCTTTTTGTTTTTTTACAAGTCCACCGCATATGGTAAAACATTCCATCTGTATCTTGGCATTTCCAGCATTTTCCTTTGTAATTTTTGTCTGTTTTCTCAATATCTGTGGGAGTTATATACCATCTGAAGAACATTTTATACCAGTTTTCTTTTAATGCCTGGCTGGCTGTAAACTTATTTTCTTTTTCCCATAACCATTCCATTGATGCATTGGCATTGGAATTTGCTCTCTGAAATTGTGCATCAATTTAATCATACATTTTTCACTTGCTCTTCTTCTGTTTCTAACTGAAGTAATAACTTGTATATCCATCATAATAGATGATCTTTTTGTTTTGTGATCAGCTATTCAAACGCAGACATATCTCTTAAAATTCCATCTTCCATGCTGATAATCTTCTTTAATCTTGAAACTGATTGGTGATATAGCAACCATGGAATATTAATTCCTTCACCTCTAAGGTCTTGTCAGGAGTTGAGTTTCTCTGGAGCATCTGCCATGTTGCCATATATTAGAAAATCACTTTGTATTCTTGTTGTAATGAGTTTCTATTGGGAATTTAAGTGGAGGATTTGGAGGGCTCAATAACTTTCATATTCTCAAAAGTCCATCTCTGATTATATGACTTCTTTCTTGTGTTGTGACCATTTTGGTTGATTTCTTTATTCATAAATAATTGTGTAAACCTTCTGGGTCTGCTGATTCAAGTTTACTATACTTTGTCTTGGATTTTTAATCTAATCCACAATCCAAAGCAGGCCTGCCACTTGATAGTGTAGTTTTACATTTGGAACTGCTAACCTTCCTCTTTCTTTCTCATCTTATAGTATTTTAAAACTTATTCTTGGTTTTCTGCAATTCCAAAGAAATTTACTTATTTGTCTTTGTCACTTTGTCGGTGTTTTTTCTTCTATGTATATAGGTAACATTTGGAATTAAAAAATTTAGTTTGGGCAATATATTCATTTCGATTGCTGAAATTTTACCCAGCCATTAGATTTTTCATTTTTCCCATATGGCTGAGTCTGCGTGTATCAGTGTCCAAGTCTTCTGATAATTGTTTTTGAAAAGATTTTGTCCAGTCACATTTATCCCCAGATATTTAATTGGATCAGTGGCTGCTGTGCATTCTGTATCTTTGTATCTTCTTGTTCTTGTTGTATTAAGAATTTCATTATAATTTTTGTCTTCCTGCTAATTTTATATGCTGAAAAGGATCCAACTTCTTCAATATGTTCCATTGAATGCTATAATGTTTTTGGGGACCCGTTAAAGTCACATCTGCATAACTTTTCATTCTAAATTCTGTATCATCCACTTTTATTCCTTTGATCCTTGCATCATGTCTGATCATTGCAGCTAAAATTTCTATCACTAAAATAAATAATAAAGGTGATAAAGGATAGCTCTGGTGCGTTCCTTTTTCAATCAAAATAGCTTCTGTTAGTTTTCCATTTATTAAAATCTTTGCTTGTTGGTTCAGATATATACCTTGCATCCCGTGCAAGAATTCAGAGCCACAGTCCATATTCTGAAATATGTTTAATAGGGAAGGCCATGTTGTATTATCAAATGCTTTCTCTGCATCCAAAAATTAAATCACTGCTTTCTTTTCTCCCCACAGTTGCATCTATTATAAATCATTTGTTATCTTTCATGTACCTCTTTGGTACAAAGCCTGTTTGATCAATATGTATTAAATTTGGTATACATTTTCTTAATCTTTCTGCCATTATTGTGGTAAAGATTTTATAATCTACATTCAATAGGGAAATAGGTCTATAGGACTGTGTTAGCATTGCATCACTGCCTTCTTTGTATATTAACATTACATATACTTCTTGCCACGTCAAAGGTATTGTCTTTCCTCCTTTTATATCATTCATTACTTTTTTGTAGTGGTATCATTAAAACTTCTTCAAAATGTTTATAATACATTGCTGTCATCCCATCCGGGCCTGGTGCTTTGTCCTTTTTCATATTTTTATTGCCTAGGAAATTTCTTGGTTTTTTTTTTATCTTGAAGGATCTGAAAGTCTTCCAATTCCATTCATAAGAAGTGATGTCGGGCAGGATGTTTAGAAGTCTCATGATGATCTAGGATAATTGCTGGGTATTTATACTATCCTTCTCACCAGGTGATTGGAGACAGATTCTACATTGTCCACCAAATGATGTCTCTGTTTCAAAGTTTTTGCTCTGCATGATACTCTGGAGTGTCTGTCATGATAGCCTATTTCTTCAGTGTCAGGACAATCTTGGCAACTTCCATAGTTGCATCAAGTACAGCAATTAGCTCATCTGATAAATGTTATCCACTCTGCTGAGGATCCACATGGTTTGTTTTGAAGCCAGATGAACAGGATGAGAATAAATCACAGATTCCTTGGTAAATATTTTTTTACTACTTGAGGAGGGGTAAAGATGAAATTACATTCTATTACATTTTCATTCTGCTTTCTGAATACCTCTAGAATATTTGAAACGTTTGGTTTATCGCTGTGGTTTATTTTTTGGCAGCTACTGGAGTCAAATGCTTTTTGAACTCCAACGATACCACATCATTGTCATCTTCTTATAGATGATCACAGGAATTATCTGCAATATTATTAATTTTGGTATTGCTTTCACTTGCAGTCTGTCAGGAATAAAAATATTAGTTCTTATTTGAGTTGCAGTTAATGAGGTAAATTCATAATTTGCTGTATTTGTTTGGATTGTATGTATTCCTGATGACTATTTAAACTGAGTATTATGTATCAAAATGCCAGGCCACATGTATTTAAGATGCTGATTAGGACTGATGGTGACTAGCCTCTATCAGTCCAAGTGATGATGCAGTGCTGGCCTTTTGCAGACTTCCAGTGGATTCAGCCTGTATTCAGATGGCTTAGGCATGATAGTTTGTGAAACTAGCAATGATGTCCAGTTCTGTCACTTTGCAGTAGCAGCTGCTTCAAAAAAATTTTTTAATGACGTAGCCAGATGCCTGGTGTCGTCAAGCACAGTGGGTTCATCCTGTTATCTCCAGGTTTCTTGTTGTTCTGTAACATTTGGATGCCCTCGATACAACAGGGGCACACTGTAATTAATCCTTGGTAGGTTTTGTATTCTTT
>NW_015173135.1:689576-694537 GCF_001447785.1 Gekko japonicus
ATCTTTAATATTCTAAAATGACTGTCATCTAACTCCAGCCTTTAAGCTAGTAAGGGGTGATATTATGCTTGTCAAAATTTTGATGTAAAACAGGAATAAGGAGGAGTCACAGGCAAAAAAACAAGGATAACAATGGAACACAATGTAAATGGCTTGATGCTCTTCCATTGTGATTCAGACTTCTTCAGGCTATTGGGCTCCACCTCTATTCTTATTATGGTCATTGCACCTTGGCCATTGTACCTTTGAATTTTACTGTTTTTGGAGGAAGATATTTATACCTCTTGACAAAGGTTTTGTTCCGAAACAGCTCATATAATTGGCTGCACCACCGTTGAGAGAAGAGATGACCATCTGCAGTGGCATTTCTGACACCTTCATTGTGTCTTCTTTAGATTTAGAGAAGAGAATAATAGACTGAGGTGGCTTATTTGTCAACTTCGTTGTATCTCCTTTAAAATTCATGTGCATTAGATAGTATTCTGTTCAGCTACATTTTTGTCAGCTTTAGACTTTGTAGTTCATATTGTGTTAAACATACTTGTAATTTCTTGTGAAATCTTTGTTATATTTTAGAATATTTGTATTCATCTCCATGTGATTGTTATGATCGTTTATTTTATTAGACTGTAGTTTCATGTATCGATGACTGGTATTTTTTGTCTCTGGGGAGTTATCCTTGTTTTTTGCCTGTCAAACTTTTGAGGCTGTGAACAAGAGCCCAGTAGAACCCTAAAGACTAACAAAATTTGTGGCACGGTATGAGCTTTCATGAGTGTCTGAAGAAATGAGCAGTGTGACCTGGTGTCTGAAGAAGTGAGACTCATGAAGCCTGCCACAAGTTTTGTTAGTCTTCAATGTGCTACTGGACTCTTTCTTTTTTCTACTGCTACAGACAGACTAACACGCCCACTAGGGTTCCCAAATCCCCCCGGGGGGCGGATTTCCCCCCGCTTTCAAGGCCCGACTCCCGCACGGAATCGGGAATGCAAAGGAGTGAGGGGGCAGTTTTAGCAACTACCTCATCCTCAGCGCATCCTCCTTGTCTTGTTGTGGCTGAGAGTCTCATGACAGTGGGAGTCAACTTTTCCAGGTTCAGAAAGTACTTGTGGGGGGGGGGTCAAGAAAAAATTCTGTAATCCTTGTGCCCACAGTTCATGGGATTACACCCTGTTGCTGTGCATCTCTACACTAGAAGGAGGCTATGCTTAGCAAACCACATTACCTACAGTAGTGAGTTTGATCACCCAAATGCTAAAATATGTATGCTAGTGTATACTAGTATTAAGGATGGATTTGTCACTTTGTTAATCACCAACCCACCCACTCCTCCAAGGAACACTTTCTTTAAAACATTTGTTTTGTTCATTGTGGGAAGTTGCTTCCTCCCTGCCTCTCCCCACCCCTGCCTGCCTGGGGCCAGGGAGGGCCTTGGCGGGGCTTCCTCGCACTCCCGCTGGCCTTGCAGGTCCACCGCCGGGCCCCTGATGTCAGGGGGTGTGGCATATGCTAATGAGTTATGCTAATGAGTTCCCCTAGCTCTTTTTCTACGAAATGACCCCTGCCTACAGTAGTGAGTTTGATCACCCACATGCTAAAATATGTATGCTAGTGTATACTAGTATTAAGGATGGATTTGTCACTTTGTTAATCACCCCCTCCCCCAAGGAACAGTTTCTTTAAAACATTTGTTTTGTTCATTGTTAAATAATTGATGGTAAACAAGTGCTGGTGGTGATATAGAATAGTGTGTAATCTTCCACCCAGAGATGCATACCATCTCTCTTTCTCTTTCAGATTCCATCTGTCACTCTTGCACAAAGCAGTGGTTTTCCTCAGGTACACAACTACAGCTGTAGCTTATTCATCCACTAATGGATGGAAAGTTCTTCTGCCTTTGTTCAGCATGGCAGCTTGTGTGGCTTCTTCATGAGCAGATGAGCTTTTGGGAAAGTTGCCTGATAAGGGAGCATCAGTGAGGAAGGTGCTTCCTCATAATTAAGATGATCCTCTTCCTGGAAATAGAAGTGGGCTGTCTTCTTTGGAAGTCATTTTCTCTCATGCTGCTGCTTCCAGTATTCCTAGGATGCTACAAAGGAAGTATGCTTGAATCTTGCTTCTCACCTGGCTCTTCTGCATCTAATACAATAGAGGGGAGGGGGACATACTGTCTCCACATCCAAAGAGTGTGTATCTAAATATGTACACATCCCAATTTTGCTTGAGACTAGAAATAACAGGGAAGAGTGTTTATCACACAAGCTTCTTTTGCTGCCACTGTCTAAAAACTCTGAAGCAGCTCTCTCTGTGACTGTCTGTAGGTATGGCTGTACTTCCTTTCCTGCTACTAGGTATGTGTTAAAATTTAGCATGCCCAGTTTGTTTCTGAAGGTATGTCTGATATCCAGCTGTGGGCAGTTGTCACTGGGGGATTTCCTTCAGGAGAGAGGCATTCCTTGATACAGTTTTTGTTTTTTTGTTTTTTACTGCAGATAGCTTTAATGTGATCCTTGCTGGAATCCCTGAGTGACTGGGAAGTTCTCTAACAGTCTTTAGATCCCTGTTTGGTCATTTGATTAATTTTTACCATATTTTGCCTTGGACAAAGGCTGAAAGACCAAAAACCCTGGCTGTGCCTGCTCAACTATGCAGTTCTTACCTCCTTCTAACTCTCAAAAGCTTGTGCTATTAATAGTCTTTAAGGTGCCATAAAGCTTGTTTTTTACTATGATTGCAATTCGATTAACACAGCTACATGCTGGAATTTTGCTCTGTGTGTGAACAGCAATGGAGGCTTTGACAGAGCCCCTTTCCTGCCACCCTTTTTACACAAATGGCCAAGGGTTTGAAATGCATCCTAAAGGCAGGTCTTTCTCCAAGCTTGTCTAGCTGCTCACACCAAATAGCTTGCTTTTTCCTAATATGAACATTGAAGACCCCCTGTTTTTTTTCTTAACGGTTCAGGTACGACAGTCGCCAGAAATCAATTTAGTTTTGAGACCTCAGTGCTTGACTGGTGACCACGAAGTTTATGCCAAAGTTGACTTGTGGGTCAAATGTCCCCAAACCTACCCTGACACGTGAGTAAATTTAATATATAACTACTATATATTCTGTAAATGTAATAAACAAGTTAAAAGGTATAACTGGACAGTTTGGATAATTTGGATTATTTGTCACAAGTGTTCTTGACTAAAATTTTGTACCAGATACGGCTTTATCTGTGTACCTTATTTTCAAAGCTTGCCTGCGAGTGCTTGGGTTAACTACCATTGGGTAACAAAGAAGACTGCAGTGCCTTGTCAGGTTGGCTGAGGATGAGCTGAGGTTACAAACAGAAAATGATTAGGGCCTCAAATGTTTGTGCTCTGATAGGATCTGATCAGCTGGAACTTCTGCGCCACTTGTGCGAAATTCCTTCCTGTACCCTCATGGAATCCTTCAGCAGTAGAATATACAGACATCCAGCATGATAGTAAAAAGTAAATGAGACTTGTTAGTGGTTAAAAGGGGTCAATTGCTGGGGTCAGTCTGCTCTTGTAGTATCTTATCTACTTACGTAAACAAACCACTACAAAATCAATAAATTTACAGAACCATATAATTTTTTTAATTATGTGTAATGGCTGAGGTATGATAGTATGGAGTGGGGTACACTGCTGTTATATAATTGCATATGCATTTGTGAAGCTGAAGGCCTCTCTCTTGTGGAATTTATCTTTCTCTCATCTAGTGTTCCAGAAATTGAACTTAAAAATGCAAAGGGCTTGTCAAATGAAAACATTAACTTGTTAAAATCAAAACTAGAGGAATTAGCAAGACAACATTGTGGAGAGGTAAATGTTTTAATTTTTGCATTAATCTTGCACAAAGATTGGACAGTGCTGACAGTATGGCTTTTCAACTGAAATGTAAGTTGCTGTGTGTGCAACTGCACATAATGTGAGTAGGAGGTGGCTTGTTGTTGCTGTGCAAGCAACAGGTCCAGTCCCTTGTGTCTCCAGTTATTTATTTATTTATTTATTTAATTGTATTTATACCCCGCCCTCCCCGCGAACGGGCTCAGGGCGGCTGAGTTAAAGGCCTTCAGATAGCAGGCACTGGGAAAGACCCCTCTGTTCTGGAGAGCCCCCCTTCAGCCATTGTAGACCACACTACAGTAGAAGGACCAGTGGTTCAAATGGGTGTACAGTAGCTTCACATGTATGAATCTATAAGCAGGGCCGGCCTGAGGATTTTTTGCGCCCTAGGTGGGGCTACCTTCTGGCAACCCCCCGTGCACCCAGTTATGAGGTTGCCAACCTCCAGGCAGGGCCTGGAGAGACAGAAGTCCTCCTCCTCGGGACCGCCCCCTCTGCCCACCTGGCCGCCTGCTCTGTGCCTCCAGGTGGGGAGGCCGTGCGCTCCAAGCTGCAAACCCCTGGCTTGGCGTGCAGGCGCCCACACGGGCCTCTCCCGGCTTCTCCATTTAGTGGGGGGGGGGGAGAGAAGTGAGGCAGCGTGCAGGGGTTGTGTGCGAATTGCAGCGCCACCCGAAACCAGCGACCTTCCTTGTGCGTGTGTGTGTGGGCTTCCTCCGGCAGGCGACCAGGCGCCGCCATGCAGGAGAACCTCGCCTGCCTCCCCAGCCATCCTTTTGCCGCCACCGCCTCCTTCCCCCCCGCTGCCGCCACCACCAAAGGGGGGGAGGAGGGGGGAGGCGCGCCTCAGCTCAGGAAGGATGGCTCCAGAGCAAACAAATTCATGCAGCAGCCAAATCACCCGCTCAGAACTTTAATGCCAGCAGCTCAGAAAGTTGGATTTTTGCTCATGAGACGCCACAGCTTCAAGGGAGCCTTGGTCCCAGGGGCTGAGAGCATGCACAGAGCGCCTCTGGCTTACCGTCACCACCACAGCCTGTCCCTGGAAAGGCAGCAGCCGCTGGGGGGGGGGGGGCTCCGCTCTTTTCCGCTGCGCTCTCC
>NW_015173135.1:695024-706456 GCF_001447785.1 Gekko japonicus
TTCCTCCAGCAGGCGACCAGGCAGCGCCATGCAGGAGAACCTCGCCTGCCTCCCCAGCCATCCTTTTGCCGCCACCGCCTCCTCCCCCTGCTGTCGCCGCCACTGAAGAGGGGGGAGGAGGGGGGAGGCGCACCTCAGCTCAGGAAGGATTTTGCTCTAGAGCAAACTAATTCATGCAGCAGCCAAATCGCCCGCTCAGAACTTTAATGCCAGCAGCTCACAAAGTAGGATTTTTGCTCACGAGACGCCACAGCTTCAAGGGAGCCTTGGTACCAGGGGCTGAGAGCATGCACAAGAGCGCCTCTGGCTTACCGTCACCACCACAGCCCGTCCCTGGAAAGGCGGCAGCCACCGGGGGGGGAGGGCTCGCCTCTTCTCTGCTCCGCCCGCCCCGGAGGGAGCTCAGCCCTGGAAGGGGGTGCTGTCTGTGTCCCGCCAGCCCGAGCCCGATGGAGGCCAGGTGCAGGGGGGGGGCTCAGAGTGCTGCAGCGAATCAGCGATGGGGACAGATGGGCGCGCCGTGTATGAGTTGGGGCGGAGTGGGGGCTTTTGGAAGGGGGGAGGGCGGCAGGGCAGTTGGCGCCCTGTTCGGAGCTTCGCCCTAGGTCAGAGACTAGCTGGCCTAGTGAGAGAGCCGGCCCTGTCTATAAACTGTGACATGAGGGGTAAGGATTGACTTTGGTACTCTTTTTGTAGATCTCCTAGTTATTTTGGCAGTGGTGGTGAAAAGTGCCATGAAGTCACACCCAACTTATGGCAACCCCGTAGACTTTTCAAGGCAAGAGACAAAGAGAAGTGGTTTGCCACTGCTTGCCTCTATGTAGCAACCCTGGATTTCCTTGGTGGTCTCCCATCCAAGTATTGACCAGGGCCAACCCTCCTTAGCTTCTGAGATCTGTCGAGATCAGGCTGGCCTGGCCCACTCAGATAAGGGGAGTTATTTTGGTACTTGATATTATTTTTCACAATACACACTTGCGGAACATGAACAATTACTTTGTTCTGTTTCTTGTAGCTTCTAAATCCTCTATCTGAATCATTCAGTCACAAGAAGTATCTTCTCTTCACTTTATCCTTGCTCCCCAGGCATGGAAGGTTGAATAATTGTAAAGAATTAAATAAATATGATTGGTAGATATGCTCTCCCCTTCACTGTTATGATTAATGTTCACAGTGTGATGTTTAATTACCAGAGTTCTGATACAATAGTATTAATAGTGTTTTACATGCATTTTCTTATGATCAACCTGAAATGGATTTAGATCCAGTTATATTTTTTAATGTATATGCTGTTTCTCTAAAGCACCATTCTGAAATCCACCACTAAGGACCAATTCTGATGTTGCTTTTGATCAGCATGATTCAGACTCAGATAAATGTAATTACAGAACAGTTTCTATGTATGGCTGTTTTCAGTGCTGAGATTGGAAGAAACTGCTGGGATTTGCATCACTGAAAATACATGCAACAAAAGATTTTGAAGCTTTGTTTGTCAGAAATTTACTGATGCTTGTCTTGCATGTCAGTCTTAAATGTTTCTGAGTGCCACTGAAATCAGGGATGCTGGCAAAGACATAAATGTCAGTTAGGTTGCAATTAACCTTATTTGCTCCTTTGAGCTAGTTGCGTAATTCTTCAGTCAGTACGCCCTTTAAAGAAGGTGCATAAGGAAGTCCTGTTCCACACAGCAGTTGGTGGAGGGTGAATTTTTCCAGCAGATTTGGCTATGAGTTTGCTGATCCTGTGAGTTTTAAGTCTGCATGCTTTTAATTTGGTAAATTGTGTGTTTTAATCTGTTTTAGGTTTGTTAACTGGATTATGATTCATGCCTTTGTAACTCATTTGTTACATTGTTGAGTCCAAGGAATTAAGGTAGAATAGAACTTTGCCTTATCTTCACAGGTGATGATATTTGAGCTGGCAGATTATGTCCAGTCATTTCTCAGTGACTACAATAAACCACCTTTGAAGTCTTTCCATGAAGAAATGCTGAAGAATCAACAAAAGGAACAAGAAAGGCTGGCCCAGGAAGAACAGCGTCGAATTCAGGATCTTAAGAGGAAAGAAGAAGAAATGGTGAGCTGGCTAAATTTTGGGTATTTCTGTTTTCTTCTTCCCTTCATGTGGACCCATAAATAGATGAAGTCCTGAGCTGTTAACATCAGTGGAAATTTTATAGTTGGGAGTCAATTGGATGGGTGATGCCCATTGTGGCTTCAGCTAACAGAAGGAAGGGGGTTAATTTCCCTCCTCCTGCTGCAGACCTCTGATTTGCTTCTCATGCTGCTCCTGGGGGTCCCTTCCCCTCTAGGGTCTTCATTGTAAGGAGATCAGTGAGCTACAGAAGAAGGGAAGCAGGGAGATTCCATTCTGCTAATGGAAGTACCTTCTATTACTTAGGATATTATTGCTGGTATCCAAGCCACAGTCTGTAGTTGTGAGACCCCTTGTTTGTCTTTCACAAACAGCAGTCCTCCAGCATTGCTAGCTTCATTTGAGTCTCTGCCATATTTTGAAAATACCTGGGGAGGGAGAGGGTAAGAACTGCAGTGACCCTCTCTGTTTGCAGAATAACAGACAAGGCCTTACGTGCCTACAGATTTATGCCATTAGGTTTTTCCATTTATGTCCATTGTATTTCTTTCTGCTGTAGTAAGGAAAGGAGAGCTGTAGCAAGTCTTTGAACTTCAGGAAAAGTTCTGGATCCAGTGTTGTTCCCTGCTGTAACCTTTCTTCAGCATGTAATCTGGGAACTTCTATTTCCCCCCTTTCTGTAGTTAGTCAGTAGAGCAATATATGTTTTTGTAGTTGTTTTCTTCACTTGCAGTGGGTGAAGCTTTTCAAATTTATTTGAGGTATCAGTTCTTTACCATTTCACTGCAATAAGACTAGAGATACTTTTTAAATTGCAGTAACATTTATTTCAGCAACGTGAAATTCTGAATGAGATTCAGAGAAGGGAAGAAGAAAAAAAGGAAGAAAGAAAAAGAAAAGAAATGGCTAAGCAGGTATGTTTAAAAACTGTATTAAATCCAATGCATCATCCGAAGAGTTGAATGGAACTTTTCAGCCCATCTCCTGCTGCAACCGCTTGAGCTCTACAAAATGGGATTCTCAGGAACAACATGGAGGGTAGTGGGACATATGTGTGTGTGTGTGTGTGTGTGTCCGTGTCCGTGTCCCTATCCACTGGTTGCATTGCCCGAGTCCCGCCTCCAACATTCTAAACAGTTTGCTGTTCCTCTCTCCCCCATAGCCATTCGGAACACAGAGGTCATTTGCATATGCGGCCTGATTGGCCTTTGCCTCTAACATTCTAAATAGTTTGCTGTTGCTGTTGGGAGTCATTGAATGTGTCCTGAGGTAAAATACATATCCCAATTTTCACTTAAGTGGTCACTGGAGTTGCCAATCTCCCTGTGGGGTCTGGAGATCTCCCAGAAATCACCGTGTTCTCCAGTCACAGCATATAATTTCCCCTACAGAAAATTTCCCAGCTATTACAACTGATATCCAGATGACCAAGATCAGTTCTCCTGGAGACAATAGCTGCTTTGGGTAGTGGACTCTATGGCATTATAAACTGCTGAAGTCCCTCCCCACCCCAAACCCTGTCCTCCCCAGGCTTTACCCCTCAAATCTACAGGTATTTCCCAATCCAGAGTTGGCAACCATGTAATTGGCTATGGAACCACTTTCCAGACCCTTGGAACCCAGAAGACATGGCATAGGAGGAGATGCTTTTCTACCTTAGCTGCCACTGCATAGCTCCAAATTACCATAAGCCCCAACCTCCAGGTGGCACCTGGAGATCTCCAGCTATTACAACTGATGTCCAGATGACCAAGATCAATTCTCCTGGAGAAAATGGCTGCTTCGGCCAGTGGACTCTATGGCATTCTACCCTGCTGAGGTCCCTCCCCACCCCTTCCCTCTCCAGGCTCTACACCTCAAACCTACAGGTATTTCCCAACCCAGAGTTGGCAATCCTGTAACTGGCTTTGGAACTGCTTTCCAGACCCTTGGAACCCAGAAGACATGGCATAGAAGGAGGTGCTTTTCTACCTTAACTGCTGCTGCATAACCCCAAATCAACAATAAGTTAGGGGTGGAGGGAACCATACCTGTTACCATGAGGCTGTCCTCCCATACTACCCACTTGGGGCAGCAAAATGACTTGAGACAGCCCTGCCTTATAGCTAACCAGAAGGAAATAAACATGGCTTGCCTCCCTCTATTTTCCCCTTCCCTCTGCCACCCCACCAGCCACAGCCGGGACACTCACCTGGATCTTCCTTCTAGAGCTTGTTGTATTTCTTCCCACAACGGGCCTTACTTCTAGTGTGTGTGTGTATGCACACAGATGCATGCATGCAGAAGGCAGTTGGTGAAAATCATCTCTCCGATTTCTCAGGAAGTGCCACGCCAGTCAGGAGTCCTGGCTGCTCAGCTACTAAAGGATTGGAGAGCACTATAGATGGTCAATTATCCTTCTCCTTTCTGTCTTTTCAGGAGCGTTTGGGAAGTGCCACTTTGATAAGCCAGGAGAACTCTACCAATAGAGATGCTGCAGGGCACAAAATAACTCCCAGTTTAAATGGAGGTGCTGTTGAACATGGAGGAACAAATAAAAATCGGGCACATTCCACGGGGCGTTCTAAGTATGTATCAGTGTTCCTCTGAACAAAATAACTGTACATCTGTATGTCCGTTTTGCATGTTTCACTGAATATGCACATGCCAGCTGGGCCCCTACACATATCTGCCAGGATTTAGGGCTTGGATCCTATAGCTTTGCTCTGGGCCCTATTGAGGTGGTCCTCTACTGCAGGGCACATTCTTCTCACGCTTGGCACTTCAGAGCTCCCTGAAAAACGCATAGTCTAGCACAAGCAAAGTGCCTAGCACCAGGGGAAGCAAGCTATACAGTAGTGAACTGCCTCTGGAATGCCCAGAGAGAAGCACACGTGGAGCAGCTGTATAGGATTCAAGCCTTGGAGTCGGAATCAGACAGACATCCTTTTATGTTCTTTTGCAAAGAACAGGTTAAGTACCAAAACTTGGCATAATAATAAGTGTAAATAGGAGATGGGCAACCATTACAAATAGTTTGTTATATTGAGGTTGTATGGCTTAGATCCAGTGGTAATTTCAGCTGATGGAAGGGATTTCCATCAGCAGAGCAGGATTTCCCCACCTCTCTCCTCCTGTAGTAGCCCCAGTGCCCCCCCCAAAGTTGCTCCTGGAAGATGGGGTATCCCCAACCAGAAGCATTAGAGAGGTTGGAGGCCTATGGTGGTAAGAGGCTATCTGCAAAATCACCCCTCTCTTCTCTTCACGGAAATCCTCTGGTGGACCAAGGCTGTGTCTTTATTCCATGCTATGTAACATCATCTTAAAGGCAAAAGTCACAGTGAAAAATCATTGAGCAATGATTTTATGAGCAGGTGGCTGGGAGCCTCAGGACTTTATCAAGCAGTTTCATTGATGGTGGCCAATGGAACTGTGTGTAGATCAGTTTGTGCAGTTCACTTGCTTCCTGTTGGAATATAAAATTCTGGGTCCAGGCCATTTAGTTTTGGTTATGCATAGTATTAATAAAAATAACATGTTGTGGTGGCTTTCTTTTTACTGCTATGGACTAACGCTACTGTTAGTGGCAAGACATTTAAATTGTGTCTCATTAAGTCTGAGTTGGGCACCGTTTCAAACTTTACATAAGCTTTCCGTTCAGATTGCAGATTTGTAGTAAATGATTAGAAATCTTTTCTCCCACTAATGAATTGCTGGGGTGGACTTAGAAGACAGTATGACCACCTCAAAATAAAATACTGAACTAAAGAAAATGTGGTGGTTGTTTCCATTGTAGAAGAGAGCGTCAGTATTCAGTTTGCAGTAGTGAAGATTCTCCAGGAACTGGTGAAGTTTTGTATTTTAATACCAATGGTCAGTTTAAAGTACATAAAGGAAAATGTATAGGTAAGTGAACCATTGCAATGCATAAGACCTTTTTAGTACATGTATAGTCTTTCCATACAGAATTAAGTCCTATTTAAGAAATCTTAAAATGCATGTGCAGAAGGAAGACAGGAGGGCCTGGCGTGATGTGGTCCATGGGGTCACGAAGAGTCGGACTCGACTGTGCGACTGAACAACAGCAACATGTGCAGAAGGGAAGCAAGGGAGGGGGTCTTTTTACTTTTGTTCAATGGGTATAGGCAGTCAAAGTGGTCCAGTTTGGTAGAACAACATATGAATAATAGGGTTGCCTACTTTAATTCACTTACTTATCTTTTAAAGTTTTTGTTGATTGCTTTTCCCATATAACTTGATTAATGCTACAAGGGCATATAGGCTGGGATCATAAGAGTTTATTTGTAAAATGTTTATAATGATTTTTGCATTTGTAAAAATGTCTCCATCTGAAGCTGATACCTCTTTCCATGTATCTGCATATAGACAAGGATGAGCAACTTGGTAAATCAGTCTATAATGCTTTGGAGTTATACACTGGCAACTTTGTCCTAGTACATGAATGGGTGCTTCAGTGGCAAAAGAAAATGGGGAAATTTCTCACAAGTCAAGAAAAAGAAAAGGTTGAAAAATGTAAAAAACAGGTAACTGCTTGCTTGGGTTTCCCCCCCCCCCCCATCACATTTTTATCCTGTCATTCCTCTGAGTACTGTATATGGTCTTCCCTTCATTGTTTTTATTCTTAAACAACCAATAAGTGACAGGCTGAAAGTCACCCAGGGAGTTTAGTACCAAGACTGGATTAGAATCCAGGCCTCTCAAATCCTAGTCTGGCAGTTAAATTGCTACATCATACTGATAGCTTTTCAGTAAACTGAAAAGTAAATATTCCTAATACAAGAATATTTAAGTTTTGAAATGTGGTAGATACAAATAATGCTTAACTGCTTGGAAACTCAAACAGTGAATCTAGAAATCTGCCTGAATAGTAAGAAAATCAGGAGTAAAGATAGGGGGAAATGTGAAGCTTTTGCTGAGAGTGTCTGCTAAAAAAAATCTCTGGAGGGGAGGCTGAGACTATTACATCTCTCTGACTGCTAGTTTTGGAGCCTCCACACTATTCAGACTCTAATGAGGGACTCTGCAAAAAGTTGGCAAGTCAGTGGGCAAAAATGTTTCTATATTAAAAAAGATTATATGCAGTCTCCTAGCAGTGGCTCACAAAGTAAACACAAGTCACAAAAATTACCATAACATTATCACTGTGAAACAAGTTATAAAAATTAAGCATCCTAAAATGATATCCATAAAATAGCAGATCATGAAAACAGCTTTAAAAGATGGAACCCTTCAGTTAAAAGTCTGAGTGGAGTCCCCACTTTGCTAGAAAAAAAGCAGAGAGGTGGGCATAAAGGGCTTCTGGAGAGATGTCCTGTCTCAGATACGTCTCATAACGGGATATGTAGTACCACTACAACCAGAAATCATATTCCTAAATCAGTGGCAAGATACACCAATTCCCGCAATTAGGTGTCACTTCATCAGTAGTTTGTTAACCGCTGCCAAGACAGCAGTTTCATCACGATGGAAATCACACCTGCCTTCTTTGAAATCTGGTACATGAAGGTATGGGAACAGTTCCTGATGGAGAAAATAACAGACTGCATCCATCAATTGGAAATCTGCCCTAGATCAACTAATTTTGCAGAGAGATGGTATCCATTCTATGAACATTTTGTTATGAATGACATTCTACCTCATAACCAATATTACAGGGACTTGGTACTACTTTGATCACTCCTCCCACCCTACACACTCTACCAATTAGTGTCTATCCGAACATTGATGTAGAGCTGAATAATGGAATCTACTCTTATCACATTTTCATACTTCGTATATGATGTAATGTACCAGTCTTATCGCTTGTACAGTCAGTTGGCTGCTATATCTCTGTTTGTATGAACTTTGATTGTTTACTGTGAATGAGCATCTTTTCAATTTTGTTGTTGCTTACTCAAACGTTAATTAAAAAATTAATTTAAAAACCTGAGAAAAACGTTTTGGCTGGCACCTGAAGTGCTGGGCAACACTCAAGGGGGGGAGGGTATTCCAAAGCTGCTGTGCTGCCACTGAAAAAGCCCTGTCTGCATTCTGCAGTTGCCACCTGCCTTGCCTTCGTAGGCAAAAACACCAAGAGCAGGGCTTGAGAAGAAGATCTTAACTAGTGGGGAAAATGGTACAGAAGAAGGTGATCCTTCAAGTACACTTGGCCCAGAACCGGAAAATGGTACAGAAGAAGGTGATCCTTTAAGTACACTTGGCCCAGAACCATTACAGCACCATCCTAAACAGTTACACAGGGGTAATCCTAAACAGAGTTACACCCTTCTAAGTCGAAGGCACAGTTAGAGCCTTAAATAGCCAGAAACAGGAATTATACAACCCCTGTCTCCAGACCCCAGCAGTTATCTGGCTGGCACATTTTCAAATGCAGACCCATGTAAAGCGCTTTACAGTAATGTATAATCATAGGTGAACAAATTTAGATTCCAGTGGCACCTTTAAGACCAACAAAGGTTTATGCATAGGTGTACACAGAGCAACACATTGTATTTTGCCTGCTTTGGGATAAAACTACCCATGTTTTGAATGGTTTTGTCATGGGTAATATCCTCACCTTCCTGTATTGTTGAAATCACATGCAGGAAGGTCCTTTAATGAGAGGCAAGACAAATTTATGACTTCATCCAGAACTTTTGTTTTGTTTCTTTTGGGCAGATTCAGGGAGCAGAAACAGAATTCAGCTCTCTGATGAAACTAAACCACCCAAACATAGTCCGTTACCTGTCTATGAGCCTTAAAGAGCACAATGACTCAATTGTGGTGGACATCTTGGTGGAACACATTACTGGATCTAATCTTTCTATGCACTTGGACAAAGACATTCCCATTCCCATGGACCAGCTGCGACATTACACAGCCCAGCTTCTCTCAGCTCTTGACTACCTGCACAATAATTCGGTAGTACACAAAGTTCTTAGTGCATCCAGCATTCTGGTGGATACTGAAGGAAATATCAAGGTGACTGACTACAGTATTTCAAAACGCTTGGCAGACATCTGCAAGGAAGATGTTTTTGAGCAAACCAGAGTTCGATTTAGTGAAGACTCACTGCCAAACAAACCAGGGAAAAAAGGGGATGTGTGGCGATTGGGTTTGATGCTACTTTCTCTCAGTCAAGGACAAATAACTAAGGAATATCCAGTCACAATCCCAAATGAATTGCCTGCTGATTTTCAAGACTTCCTGAAAAAGTATGTACAGATCTAACTACTACTTCTATCATCTAATTGCTACTTGTGCCAAACATATAAATAATGATTTAACAAACAAACAAAAAAGCTTATGTTCAAGATGAAGTTACAGGGCCAGACATAATGTTGACAGCAACTTGTTTTGTGTGCGTGCCCCATTCATATATGAAGCAGAAGTTTGAGAGGAATATGAAAAAGAGCCTGCTGGTGAGGGGACCTTACTTCTCCCCACACACACACACCTTTCATTGCTTGAAACACTTCTGGTGATCTCTAGAAATAGGAATGCTGCTATCTTGTTGATAATGATATGATCTGTACAGCTCAAATAATTGTGGCACTAACAAAAGCTAGTACGTTATTCTTAGTGTGCATATGAGTTTTGCTGCAATCTGATCAAATAAGCAATCCGACAGTTTTTTTTCTGAATACCAAAATTAAAACCTGTATTTTGGATTATGTTCAGGTGTGTTTCCTTGGAAGACAAAGAAAGGTGGAGCCCTCAGCAGCTATTGCAACACACTTTTATAAATCCACCGCAAATGAAAACACCTGTAATGGAAGAAAGCCCAGATGGTAAATAGTTCAGTCATTTTTTAACATATTCTGCCAAGTCAGTAATACAGATTCAACATAGAAATGTAAAAATAAAAGGCATTTGGATCAGAGTTTGAGCTTCGATATTTATCAAGGTCATAGATATTTTTATAAAATGTGTTTCAAGAATGAGGCCGCTCTAGAGCTGTCTTGGTTTATGAGGTGCTTAAATCATCATAAGAACTTCTACCCCATTATGAGGTTGATCCATTTACTCTAATATCTCATGGGTTTGGGGAGGATGTGTTGGAGGTTCCCCCCCCCTTTGTTAATTTGCTCTTTTTATATAAGGTGCAGATACTTGGAACAGTTTCTTGCTGGCTCAGTGGTATGCTCCTCTGCAGCACAAGCAGCTGCTCTCACATTAGCACACGGTATAAATCTCGATATTTTGTTTGTTGTATGTTAAATTATAAACTATGACTTGGACCTACTGAAGTTGTTCTGTATACAGCAGGACAGGACAGCAGGATATGACAATCGAGTGTAACTTCCCACTGTAGCCCCCAAAGCCCCCACCAAATGCTTCTGGGGAACAGGGAGGTCCTAGAAGCAGCATTTCAAGAGTAGTATCTTTATATTGCAGCAAGAAAGTTGTGCTCCATGGGTGGAAATCCTACCATCCACAGAAACACTCTGGTGGATCATAGTCTGTATCCAAATCCTGTGTCTATTATAGGTTCCAAGCAAACATATTTGATCCAGACTGAGTTTTAGCTCTTACACTTTCTGCAAAAAACAAAATAAAACCCCTTCTTACTAGCCTGAAGCCTGGTGTGTCTCTTTCTGCACCACCATCATCCCTTCCAGCTAAACCTGGCATGATGGAAACTTGGAAATGATCTAAAATGGAAACGAGCAAAAGTAAATAATCCAAAAATACAACACACGCTTCCACTTTACTTACTTCACCAGGTGTTAATTGTTTACAAAGACTCATTCTTGTGGGGAAAAAACCAGAGTTGGTCTTGAGGATATTACTGGACACTCATCAGATGTTTTTGGAATATACTAGGGAAAGGGACTAGTACTGAAGGTACCTGAAGAATATCACCAATTTGAAGCACCATTTTGGCTCATAACAGTTTCTTGAATTGATAATTCACTCTAATTTTTCATTTTCTGCCTTGTAACATTCTTCTTACATTTGTTTGATTCACTTAAAAAGTAACCAGTTTGGATCCTGAATCCAAGAGTGTTTTAACCTGATGATCTATAAGGTTAGTTATCTGTCTGCCAGAATTGCAGTTTTAGTAAAATGGAGCCAGATTCGAACATCTTGTACAGAGTGATATGGAGGCTATGAAATACAAATCTGTGCCTAGCATTTCCTTCCATAAACTACTTTCTGGTTTGCCTGTTTTCTACTGATGAAGTGTTTTGAGACATCTACCAGCTGACGGTGTAATTCTGAATTTTGTTGGAAGCTTCTAGCTCCCAAACAGCCCATTATATAGGAAAAAGCCTGCATTCCCACCACGGTTGTTAATCTTCCATATTGTGTATCACACTAACACTTGACACTGATAGTTTAGCATTAAATTGCTT
>NW_015173135.1:706499-710179 GCF_001447785.1 Gekko japonicus
TAGATGATTTTGAAACTGTTATTCCCAGCAGTCAGATCGCTAGTAACTTATTCTTCACAGAAACACAGAAGCAATTTTCTCGTTATTACAATGAGTTTGAAGAATTACAGCTTCTTGGGAAAGGGGCCTTTGGAGCAGTCATCAAGGTATATGCCATGCACCATGTGGGACTTAATCTTGTTCCCAGGATTTGCATTTCTGAATAGAATATATTGGGTTGGATCCGACTACTTTGTTCTGTCATCATCTGTGGCTTCCCTGCCACTCAAGTCATCTTACTCAAGATGCTGTACAAGAGCGCCTTGTGTCAGTGGCAGGCACCTCCTACTGGAGAAATCCATAGGCAGCAATGGAACAAAGTGGTAGGACCCAACCCATTAGAGTGGAGCAGACTTTATTCATTCTGTTCAGTAATCTCACTAGAAGGGGAGCAATAAATACAGCATCATTCTTTTATGTGGCCAGTGTTTTATCTGACAACAAACTTTCATGGTTGGCAGAGCATGGGGAGGTGCCCAGAGGGTAACTGTTTTACATGATTGCTATTGAGACAGTGATTTATTTCATTTGGATAGGTCCAGAACAAGCTGGATGGTTGCTGTTATGCAGTAAAGCGTATTCACATAAATCCAACAAGCAAGCAGTTCCGAAGAATTAAAGGGGAAGTGACGCTACTGTCACGTCTGAACCATGAGAACATTGTGCGCTATTACAATGCATGGATAGAGAAACATGAGATGCCTTTGCTCAATCCCTCTGCATCGGAAACCACTGTAGTCAAAAAAGCAGCCAACAAGCAGGCTCTGAGTGGGAGAGCTGAAGAAGAATCCATGGATGATGTGGAAGCAAATGCCCCTCCTCCGGTTGTGACCAGTTCAGTGGAATGGAGCACCTCGTGTGAGAGATCAGCAAGTGCCCGGTTCAGTGGAGCGGATCAGGAGTCCAGTGATGACGAGGACGATGAAGGTGGAGGAGTGTTTTCACAGTCATTCTTGTGAGTAGGGGGTGGGTTGCCTTTTTGGCTTTCTCTCTGATGTCAGCTTGTCCTACTTCGTAGGTTCAGATTCTGACTTGCTCCTCTTTCATTTTATCAGCACATGTCTACCAACTTTTGAAATGCATTGGACGCATTCTTAAGGTTAATTCAAGCACGTGTATGTGCCACCACTGTCTTGCCTCTCAGTGTCTTGTAACTGCATTATGCACTGCCTCTTGTTTTTTGAAATGTTATGAGGTGATGGCCGTTTCTACGTGTGCAAGATTTCATATGTTGTTTCACTCCTTGAGTCATATGGGAACTGCTTCTGAGGCTAGTGGGATTGAATGAGATTCCTCTCAGTGTTGGAATGTTCACTCCACAAAAGACAGCGCATGCTGTTAGGCAAGGAAAAGATATTACATACTTACCATGAGAAGGATGCATATGGAATTCAGACAGGGAGAACAAAGTGATTCAAAGTGTGTGCACATAACTATTCTCTTAATGCATCTTGAAAAAGCAGCACAAAGAGAACAAGAAAAAAAATGCACCTTAATTGAGAAGAGTTTCAGATAGGCCTGTCTTTCTATAGAAGTTCTATCATATAGTGTCACACCAACTAATTTAATATAAAATTGTTCTACTTTGGTCCCAGGTTATCGTTAAAAGGCATGTGAAATAACAATCTTGCTGAATTTAAGCATGTCTCAGCCTGGTCACTGTTTACATGATGCAGCACCTCTTGGGAAGCCTGTGTACCCATTACCTTGAATTCTATGATGGGAGGAAGGCAGGATATAAGCATCAGTAATAAATAACAAAACAGTAACCTATGCTTTATTTATTTCTTGTTCATATTCAATGGAAGTCTTAAAATGTCTTCTGTTAAGCATAAATCCAGCCTCTTCTTTGTTAGTGATGGGCTGCAGAGTTAGGGATAAACTAGCTGATTTAAACCCTTGTAATATGAGTGCTTTTTAAAAATAGATTTTGAGTTTTCTTTGTAAAACTTTCATATTTATCTTTTCAGTATTATTTCCTCCACGAGAATCACAATTTTTGTTGTGTGAGGCCTCCTTTGATTTGACATCATTAGGGCCCCATCATGTAATAATAATCTGACTTGGTAGGCGGCAATCCTCCACAGACAAATAGTTGAGAATTGTGCTAGATAGAGAATGATGGAACCACTGAACAGACTTCATATTCTGTACAATGCATTGTAATTTCATAACACATTTTTAAAAAGCTTTGAACAACCCTGTTCAGTTCTTAAAAGTCTATATTAGTCTCTTACAATTCACTCAAAGGAAGCAAAAAAGGGGAAGGGAGAAGGGGGGGGGTCTACCCAGTGTCTTTGCTTTTATTTCTGAAGCCTCTGATGTCAGAAATAAAAATATTATAGAAATTAGTCCAAAGTCTTCTTGTTGCTTTTTGTACTGGGGAGTATCAAAGAAAGTGCTTGAGTAGATAATTATGTAGGAGAGGGGAAAAAATCTTATCTTTCTATTGGGCAGTTTTTTTTGTCAAATCTGCCAGTCTGTGTGTTGTTTTCTTTTAGTGCTCATACCAGAGCCGAAGCACTTAACCTTTTAAGTGAACATTTTTCATCAAAAGGAAAAATAAGAAGTAGCCAGCTGTATAATCCACATAAAGGATGTGTGTGTGTGTGTATGTGTAAGTTCATCCAGAGGAAAAAGTAGGAATAAAAGCTTGATATAGTTTGATCTGGTTCAGTTAATATTTCCACTCTTTCAAGTCGCCATTTTCCCTGGAAGTCCCGCAAGCAATGATTTGGAATGTTTTGTTTTTGCTTGTTGATTTAGGCCAGCAACCGATTCTGAAAGTGACATCATTTTTGATAATGAAGATGACAATGGTAAAAGTCCTATAACGGTAAATATAAAACTATTTGCTACTAAACGTGCATATGTTTCACTTCTTCTGTTACAAAACTATGTGCCGTTAGATCGATGTTATTCGTCTGCTATTGTTGTTAGCCATTCAGTCGTGTCCAACTCTTGGCAATTCTATGGGCCAGCTCTTTCCACATTAATTATAGCTGCGATAATTCAATGAATTAATGTGGTTGTCCATTGCTTGGTGTCCATCTCTGGCCCTTCTTTGTATTAAATCTATATACCATAGAAGAAGCCAGGTACAGTTATGCAGTGATCCTTGGGCTCCTGTGGATGGGGCTGTCACCAGCATTGTTTTGTGTCAGGCCTGCACATAGCAGCCGTTGCTGATAGCTGCTGCTGTGTTAGAACTGGAATCAAGTTTTTGCTCTCCAAAGTTAGCAGCTATGTATGCTGATCATTTGTAATAATCAGGGCTTGCCATACAAAGGTTGCACTCACCAAGTGGCCAGAAAAATGAAGATTGGAGGTCAAATAAATTGCAGGCTGTATGAACAAAATAAAAATGCTAGCATTCAACTTGAGGCCTTGATAGGCAGTTCATGTAGCTGGCAGTTACTTTGGATGGCTGGGCAGGTGAGACAAGCCTCTTGACCATTGCTGCCTACCAGCATGCCAGGCTCCCTCCTGTCACTTACTATTGTGAGTGTGTTTTATGTGCCCTCACATTGCTTCTGCTTTAATGGCGACCCTATGAATTAATGGCCTTCATTATGTTCTGTCATTAACAGCTTTGCTTGGTCTGGAAAACTGATGGCCGTGGCTTTCCTTTACGGAGTCAG